>NC_053025.1:440744954-440861642 GCF_003073215.2 Triticum urartu | reverse complement strand
CAAAATCAGCCGTCTTGAGAATGCAAAGGAAATTTGGGACACTTTGATTGATATGCACGAAGGTACCGACTCCGTCAAGGAATCCAAGTTGGATGTGCTTCAAAGTCAACTTGACAAGTTCAAAATGAAGGATGGTGAAGGTGTCGCTGAAATGTACTCTAGGCTTGCTCTCATCACAAATGAGATTGCCGGCTTAGGAAGTGAAGAGATGACCGATAGATTCATCATCAAGAAGATTCTAAGAGCCTTGGATGGAAAATATGATACCGTGTGCACATTGATCCAAATGATGCCCAATTACAAAGATCTCAAGCCAACGGAGGTGATTGGAAGAATTGTTGCTCATGAGATGTCACTTAAGGATAAAGAGGAACTTCACAACAAATCAAGTGGTGCTACAAAGCCTCATGTGAAGCCCCTACATCATCAAGTGAGAAACAACTTCAATGAAGAATTGAGCTTAATGGTGAAGAACTTCAACAAGTTCTACAAGAGTAGAAGCAAAGATAGAAGCTCCAAGTCAAGGTCCTACAATGACAAAAGATCTTCTAGTCGAGAGCGAAACTGCTACAATTGTGGAAGACCCGGACACTATTCCAATGAGTGTACGGCTCCCTACAAGAGAAGAGAAGATTCTCCAAAAAGAAGAAGCAAAGGAATCACCACCAAGAGAGAGAAGGAGTAGAGATGATCGTTATGAACGAAGATACTCACGGAGAAGCAAGGATTCGGAAAGGAAGGAAAAATCATCAAGGAGCTACACAAGACGAAGACATCAAGCTCATGTTGGTGAATGGGTATCCGGCTCCGACTCCGACAGCCACTCCGAGAGAAGTTTACTCCGGCTCCGAAGATACTCAAGATGAAGGTGTTGCCGGTCTAGCACTTGTGTCAACCAACTCCTACGACATATTTGACTCACCAAATGAAGGAATTGGAAGATGCTTCATGGCCAAAGGTCCTAAGGTAACACACTCCGAGTATGTTGATTTCAATAGTGTGAAGATGACTTGTTAGGTGATGATTTGCTTGTTGACAACTCTAGTGATGAATACTATGATGAAACGTCAATTAATCATGCTAATCAAGATAAAACGAATGACAATGATAAGGAGAAGATTGAGGCTCTAACTAAAGAACTAAAAACTCTTAAGTTAGCTCATGACACTATCTTCGAAGATCATCGAGAACTTTTAAGAGCTCATGAGAAACTACGCTTTGAAAAGCTCAATCTTGAGCAAGAGCATGAGTTCTTAAAAGCAATCAATGATGATCTCCGCAAGAAAGTTCTTCTTACATTGCCAAGCGTTTACTCTTATCCACTTACATGCCTCAAGTCAAGTCTAGCAACAAGAAAGATTCTTCCTCTAGTAGTAACAATGATCATGCTAAATCCAATATTGTTGCTTCTAGTAGTTCTCTTGATTCCACTAATGATTCTCTTAGCCAAGTTACACTTGAGCAAGAAAATAGCTTATTGAAGGGAATTATAGAGAAAGGAGTGTACAAAAGCCTTGCCGGGAGTAAGCAATTCGAGGAAATTGTGCGCAAGCAAGGAATGCACCGGAAGAATCAAGGTGTTGGTTTTGAACGAAAGTTCAATGCCAATGGAGTTGAGTGGGAAGAAGATCAATACCCCAAGACGAAGTTTGTCCCTCAACAAGAGAAGTATGATCTTCTTTCAAGGGACACAAGCTCAAGATGATCTTCCACCACAAGACTACAAGCAAAAAGGCAAGGACAAGCTTCAAGAGGAAATTGATGCATTTGAAGAAGCTCCTAAGACCTTAGTCAAGTGGATTCCCAAGACTACTTCAAGTTCCACTTCATCAAGTACGACTACAACTCCAAGGATTCCCATCAAGATGATGTGGATCCAAAAGAAGAAGAACTAGAGAGTTCTCGAGGGTGACTCCGCCAACATACTTCACTCTCATCATTTTGGCAAGAACAAGTGCAATCAACTTCCACATCTTGCACTAGTTCAAGGAGTCACAAACCCTCTTGTTGGTAAGACAAGGGACAAGGTAACCTAAAGTTTTCATGGACATCATCTTTTGTGTGCATCACTCTATGTCTATGGATATCCTTGTTTGTTCCTTGTGGGACTAACCCATGTAGGTATTGAAAGTGCAATTCACTCAAAGGATAGCTCCAAGAGATCTACATCAACATTGAGCATCCACATCTTCAATATCTACATGAAGTCATCATCGACAAAACCAAGGTTAGTTCATCCCTCTTAGGGGGGATATCACATCTGGGGAGCTTTACTCTAAGACTTGAGCTAAAGCAACTCTAAAGATGTGAACACAACAATGCTTTATGTAAAAGTGGTAACCCCACTTGTGCTTAAACGATGAGTATGACCTACGATCAAATGTTCTCATTTGACTCCTAAGTCAATATACTCATATATAGATGACCTAGTCATCGCCAATTGCTTGATAGATGCTAGAGTGTTTGTGCATGCTTTGCCACATATTTCATTTGCCATTTTATTGTGTGAGCATTGGTTGCATATTTTACTCATTCGAGGACATCCACTTGTTGTTTTGATTGTTTGGCTTTATCTTTTTGCCAAGTGGATGGACAAGAATGCCTAAGAACCTCCTCTAGCTATCTATGCTTTTCTCGTCTCAAACTCTATTCATGCTGCATCACAAAATTTGATCAAGTCAGATTCGAACCACTCTGTGTGAGGAGTGCTCGGAGTCCCCGATTCGTCATAGACTTAAACTTCCAAAACCTCTTTATGATCTCGGTCTGACCGATACTCCATTTCGGTCCTACCGAGTTCATTAAGTTGATCTAGGTTTTCGATCTCGGTGCAACCGATTTGAACTTTTCGGTCACACCGAGTTGCAATAACTGTACACAGTTTTGCATCTCGGTGCCACCGAGTTGTTCCACTCGGTCACACCGACAGGGTCGGGCTATATATAGTGACGGGCAGAATTTTGGAAATTTCTCCGAAACCTCCTCGCCCGCGCGATAGCCTGCTCTGCCCTTGAGGTCTCCGGATCGTCTCCTCGCCGCCAGCAGCCTCCAGTCGCTGGTCTTCGCCGCCGTCAACGATTTCCCGCCGTTGCCGCCGTAGCAAGTCCACGCCGAACTAGGGTATGGACTTGATCATTGTGCTATTCCTCAATCTGATTCCTAGCACATTGTGATTATCATGAATCTTGCCACGATTGATAAACTTCTATCCAGTCAAAATGCTCGTAGATTAGGTTTAATTCGAAAATTTTAGGGTTAGGTTTCCGCCGAAATCATCTCGGACCCACCGAGTTGAAAAACTCGGTCCCACCGATCTGGCTTTTGCCATTGCACAAGTTAAACTCGGTCTGACCGAGAATAACTTATCGGTGCGACCGATTTTGGAATTCTGTGAAACCCTAGCAGTCTCGGTGCCACCGAACTGTGACTCGGTCTGACCGAGTTCACCAGTTCTGGTGCCAAAACTGCTTCGGTGTCACCGAGTTTGAAAATCGGTAGATCCGAGATGCTTTCTGTGGAAAACTAAAACTAAGTTTTTGAATTAATCTTTTGCAAAAATCTCTGCTTTTTGTGATGCTCATCCACTCTATCTCTTCTATAAACTATTCACAGGGTTAGCAGTCAGCTTGCAGCATGTCTGATCAAAGTGACAGCCAAAACCTCTCATAGCAGCAAGTTGTGATGAGTGAGGGCACTAGCCCCTCAAGTTCTTCTTCTGATGGCAGCAGGAGCACACCCAGCAATCTGCCTAAGGCTGCCACACGTCAAAGGAAGAAGAGAACGTCTGATTCTGAGGATGAAGACTATGTGGCAGAGGAAGAGGCCACTTCCAAAAGGGTTGAGCCAGATCAAGGCTCAAAGACAGGCCTAAAAATCAAGAGGCCAGCAGGCAGGCAGCCCATGTCTAAGGCTAGAGCATCAACTGAGAAGCCTGCACCTGCTCCCATTGAGCCCATTGATGATGAGGGGAAGAAGAGGAAAGAGAGAGTGAAGAAGACTGTAGCCAAAGTGCTTGGGAGAGCCTCCATCATGGTAGAAAAGGAGGAGGAAGAAGAGGTTGCTGCACCAGCACCCAAGGCAGCCAAACTTATGGGAGATGCCATAAGGTCAGGGGGAGCTGCATCCAAGCCCAAGGAAGCTCCTAAGGCTACATCTAAGCCTAAGACAGCTCCAAAGAGAAACACAAGGAGTATACCTGCTGCAGAAAAGAACAAGGCCCCAGTGCCTGAAGCTATTGAAGAAGAGGAAGAGAGTGTCCTTCGGAAGCTCAAGCCCAAGATCCCAGACCACAACGATGCTCATCCTGTGGCTGAGGACATGAAGCTCAGGAGAGACTCAGGGCTCAGGAAATGGAGAGAAGCAGATCCATATGCTTCTAGGAGAAGGACTGCCGTGGACTACAGATTTCACACAAAGGAGCAACAAGATTTTTATGAGACTGTTTTGCTTGACAAGAAGCCAATCGTTTGTGACATGAGATGGGTCGACTGGACCTATATCAAGGAGAATGAAGAGCACTATCCAGGAGTTCAGGACAGCTTCAGAGCGTGTGGAGTAGAGGACTTTGTTGGGCAGAAGCTCACAAAGTGGAATGAGGAACTCATCATGCAATTCTACTCCACAGCTCACATTTATCCGGATGGAAGGATTACATGGATGTCAGAGGGTACAAGGTACCAATCTACAGTGGCTGAGTGGGCACAGATCATCAATGCCCCAGAAGAGCAAGATGAGGACTTGGATATCTATGCCAAGAAGAAGATGGACCATAACTCCATGTCCAACATGTACAAGGAAATTCCCAATGAAGCTCTTGACACATTCAAGTTTGGCTCAGTGCACTATCTGCTCTCAGGATTGCCTACTATCAATTGGATACTAAGGCACACTCTGTTGCCTAAGTCTGGAGATCACAAGATGATCAGAGGTCACGCGATCAACCTGCTTCATGTCTTTGACGTGCCTCAGAAATTCAAGGTCATGAGTCTCATTGTGGAAACCATTAAGAGGACAGCTGCAGATCAAAAGAGGAGCTGTGGATATGCCCCTCAGATTCAGGAGCTCATCAACTCCAAGATGGGCACGGGCATATATCTTTGGATAAGGAACACCTGCCCATCCGTCCAGATTTTGAGAACAATGAAGTTGTGATGACAGAGAATGAGCATCATCTGCACAAGCATTTGCAAAGAAGGAGAAGGCGAAGAAGGAGAAAGCTGCCAGGATGCCTACTCAAGAGGAGGCATCTGAGTACTTCTTGAAGACCAAACAAGAGCAGCTCAGTTACTTGATTGCATCCTCGCTGAGAATTGAGCAAAGTCTAGCCAACCTCACTAAAAATCAGCAGAGCCTAGAGAGGATCATGGAACAGAAGTTCTATGACTTGGATGTCAAGGTAACAGAAGTTCAGTCTGTAGTGGAGCAGCTCCAGGAGGACATGAATGAGAGGAGAGGCAGGACCACAACTCATGCTTTTTCTAGAGTGCCACGAGGCCCGAGGTCGTCTGCACTGCCAGTTGCTGACACCAGAGCCAACCTCAGCACCAGCTACAGCCTCAGCTCCAGCGTCTACCTCAGCTCCAACTCCAGCGACTACTTCAGCATCTACAGAAGCCTTCGTCCTTGGAGTGATCCGGACTCCACCACCACCTGAAGATCAAGCCTGAGTCGATCTAGCACTATGCATTTTCTAGGAACTTTTTGGTAACTTGTTGCCAAAGGGGGAAAATGTATAGATCATAGGCTTCGAGAGAGAGAGTGTTGCTTTTCTCTCTTGCTTTATTTGGTGGTTTTTCGAACTTTGTTTGCTTTTGAGTGCTTGAGATACTATGTCATTTTGTGAGACATTGATGATCATGTGTTTGATCATAAGCTACACTTAATGCTTGCTATGCTTATATTATCTTATCTATCTTATGTGATCATTCACATTTTCTTGGTGATGAGTGCATGTATTTCATTCTTATCATTTTGAAGCGCTCCACCAAGATGTATGTGACATGGAAGAGTAACCCATGACTCTAACTCTTTGTGCATTTGCAGTCCAAAGCAAATTTTAAATATGCACAAATTTAGGGGGAGCTCTTACTTATCACATACTTCTCAAAGCGACGATATATTTCATGCTTATTATCATTTGTCGAAGCTTTGATCTATATGTTGTCATCAATTACCAAAAAGGGGGAGATTGAAAGTGCAACTATCCCTAGGTGGTTTTGGTAATTCATAACAACATATAGCTCATTGAGCTAATGCTATTCCAAGATGATTATTTCAGGAAAGCTCAATGATTGGCATGGCATGGATATGAAAGTGGAACCCTCAAAATGCTAAGGACAATGGATTGGCTCAAGCTCAAAAGCTCAAGACTCTTCATTTTATATTTTAGTGATCCACGAATCGGTCCCACCGAGATTGCAATGTAAACTCAGTGTTTCCCCTTTGTAACTTTTCGGTCTCACCGAGTTCCACTCGGTCTCACCGAAAGAGCAAATCGGTCCCACCGAGTTTGCCTCACCAACTCTCTGGTTAGCTAATTACCAAATTCGGTCTCACCAAGTTTGTGTAATCGGTCTCACCGAGATTACGTTATGCCCAAACCCTAACCATATCGGTCCTACCGAGTTGCATGTCAGTCCCACCGAAAATCACTAACGGTCACTAGGTTTACATTTTCGATCCGAGCGAGCTTATTGATTCGGTCCCACCGAGATTGGAAAACTGTGTAACGGTTGGATTTTGTGTGGAGGCTATATATACCCCTCCACCTTCTTCTCATTCGAAGAGAGAGCCATCAGAACACACACACCATTCTAACTCATATGTTCTGAGAGAGAACCACCTACTCATGTGTTGAGACCAAGACATTCCATTCCTACCATATGAATCTTGATCTCTAGCCTTCCCAAGTTTCTTTCCACTCAAATCCTCTTTCAACCAAATCCAAATCCTATGAGAGAGAGTTGAGTGTTGGGGAGACTATCATTTGAAGCACAAGAGCAAGGAGTTCATTACCTACACACCATTTGTTACTTCTTGGAGAGTGGTGTCTCCTAGATTGGCTAGGTGTCACTTGGGAGCCTCCGACAAGATTGTGGAGTTGAACCAAGGAGTTTGTAAGGGCAAGGAGATCGCCTACTTCGTGAAGATCTACCGCTAGTGAGGCAAGTCCTGTGTGGGCGATGGCCATGGTGGGATAGACAAGGTTGCTTCTTCGTGGACCCTTTGTGGGTGGTTGCTTCTTCGTGGACCCTACGTGGGTGGAGCCCTGTGTGGAATCGCGCAACCGTTACCCTTGAGTGGAGCCCTGTGTGGACTCGCGCAACCGTTACCCTTCGTGGGTTGAAGTCTCCATCAACGTGGATGTAGGATAGCACCACCTATCCGAACCACGGGAAAAACATCCGTGTCTCTAATAGCGTTTGAATTCTCCAAACCCTTCCCTTTACATTCTTGCAAGTTGCATGCTTTACTTTCCGCTGCCAATGTACTCTTTGCATGCTTGCTTGAATTATGTGATGATTGCTTGACTTGTCCTAAATCAGCTAAAATCTGCCAAGAACTAAAATTGGGAAAAGGTTAAGTTTTTATTTGGTCAAGTAGTCTAATCACCCCCCTCTAGACATACTTTCGATCCTACACGAATTGAGTTTTACCTTTGAGGTTTCACTATTATCGGATTGAATACTTTTATGGATTTGAGAACACTTGATGTATGTCTTGCGTGGGATACCAGTGGTGATAATGGGGTGTTCTATTGATTCACTTGATGTATGTTTTGGCACTCAACTCGCGGATTCCCCGAGGTGACATTGGGGTAATCTATGCATAGGGGTTTATGCACGTTTTCATCCTTGTTTCTCCGGTAGAGATCTTGGGGCACTCTTTGAAGTTCTTTGTGTTGGATTAAATATTATGAAACCGAAGTTGTTTGATGCATATCGTATAATTGACCCACGGATACTTGTGGTGACATTGGAGTATCTAGGTGACATTAGAGTTGATTGCTGTGTATCATATGATGTTATTTTACTACAAACTCTAGGGTTATTTGTGACACTTATAGGAATAGCTCAATGGAGTGACTCTTTGTCGCATGTTGAGGGATTTCCATATGATTTAATTTTGTTATTGTTGTTGATAGATTTTGCACGAGTGAAAGTATGAACCGTAGGCCTTGTTTTTAAGCATTGCAATACCATTTTCGCTCACTTTTGTTACTAGTTACCTTGCTGTTTTTATATTTTCAGATTACAAAAACCCATATCTACCATCCATATTATACTTGTATCACCATCTCTTCGCCGAACTAGTGCACCTATACAATTTACCATTGTATTGGGTGTGTTGGGGACACACAAGACTCTTTGTTATTTGGTTTCAGGGTTGTTTGAGAGAGACCATCTTCATCCTACGCCTGCCACAGATTGATAAACCTTAGGTCATCCACTAGAGGGAAATTTGCTACCGTCCTACAAAACTCTACACTTGGAGGCCCAACAACGTCTACAAGAAGAAAGGTTGCGTAGCAGACATCAAGCTCTTTTCTGGTGCCACTGCCGGGGAGGTGAGTGCTTGAAGGTATATCTTTAGATCTTGCAATCAAATCTTTTAGTTTCTTGTTTTATCACTAGTTTACTCTATAAAAGAAAACTATAAAAAAATGGAATTGAGGTTGCCTCTGATGCTTCATCTTTTTAATGTCTTTCATGAAAATGATGGAAAGGAAAATTGTGCTCAAGTGTTAGAAGAAGAAGTAAATAAAATGGTTGGCACTAAATATTTGAATGGTGAGCATGATTGCAATGTTGTTGGTATGAATTCTTCAAATATCCATGATGCTAATGATATGCAAAGCCATAAGCTTGGGGATGCTATGTTTGATGAAAATGATATTTTTTGTCCCCCAAGTTTTGATGAGCAAATTTATTATGATGATAGGATGCCTCCTATTTATGATGATTATATTGACAAAAGTGGGTTTGGAAGAGTGTCAACTCTAGGTACTAATGATCCAACTATTTTGGATGGTGTTGACTCTTATTGTAATAATTATGAAAGTGGATTTGGAGAGGTCATGACTTTATTTAGTGATGAATCCACTATTCTGGAAGAGGTTCCAATTGATTATGAGAACAAAGTTGTTATCTATGATGATAGTCGTGATGCCATGTATGCTATAAAGAATAATGATAACCATGAAACTTGTCATCATGATTTTAATTTTCAGTTGGATTATGCCCCACATGATGGTTATTTTGTTGAGTTTGCTCCCTTTACTATTGACGAGGATAAATTTTATTATGTGGAGAGTAATAAAAATTGTGTTCTTATGGATCATGAAAAGAATGCTTTATGTGATAGTTATATTGTTGAATTCATTCATGATGCTACTGAAAATTATTATGAGAGATGGACATATGCTTTTACACATCTCAATAATATCAAGTTTCCTCTCCATGTGTTCAAAGTTTTGAAGTTGCACTTGTTTTGCCTTCCTATGCCAGTTGATTCTTGCTACCAAAAATTTTTTAATCAAAAAATCCCTATGCATAGGAAGTGGGTTAGGCTTAAATGTGCTAGTCATATGCTTCATGATCCTCCCGTTATATTTCAATTCTTATCTTTTATGTGAGCATCATTGAAACCATCATGCCTAGCCAAAAAGGCATTAAAGAAAAGTGCTTGTTGGAAGATAACCCAATATTTATACCTACTTTTTTTGTGTGTTCACATGATTAAACTACTATAGTAATCATGTTTTATAGCTTTTATTTCAATAAAGTGGCAAGTAAAGCCTTTGGGATAGTGTGGATGATAGTTGACTTGATTCTGTGCAAAAACAGAAAAAATTTCGTCCAGTATCAGAATTTCTAAAATTCACCGGAATGTGATAAAATTATTATTTTTTGACACATTATTTATATACAAATTTTCTGCTTTGTCCTATTTTTTCAGAATTTTTGGAGTTACAGAAGTATGGTAGTTATCCAGATCATTACAGACCGTTCTGTTTTTAAAAGATTCTGTTTTCAATGCATAGTTTGCTTGTTTTCTAGCTTCTATGGCTTATATTGCTTAATATAAATTGTGGAAATGATAATTTATAGTAGGAATTGTGTTAGAACAATTAAGAATCTTGTCTTGGCAGTACCAAGGTGAATGATTTATCTTTATCATACTAACCTATCTCACGAAGTTCCGCTAAGTTTTGTGTGATTGAAGTTTTCAAGTTTTGGGTGAGATATCGATATGGGGACAATAAGGAGTGAAAATACCCTAAGATTGGGGATGACCAAGGCACCCCGAGGTAATATTCAAGGAATACTCAAGCAACCAAGCTTGGGGGTGCCCCATAAGGCATCCCCTTTTTCGTCTCCAACTTTATCGGTGACCTCACTTGGAGCTATGTTTTTATTCGTCACATGATATGAGTTTTTCTTGGAGGGTCATTTTATTTTATTTTTATTTGCTTTATGTTATTTATAGTAATGTTTTGCATCTTTTAGTTCAATAAAAAGGTCAAGTATAGCCTTTACCATGCTTATTTCGCAAGTCTATATGCTGCTATTTTGAAAACAGAAAGTTTTCTATCATGTCTGAATTCTTATAGAAAGTCAGAGTGTGATAAAATCTTGAAATTTTTGCAATATGAGTAACAACAAATTTTCTATAGTGTGGTAATTTTTAAGAATTTTTGGAGTTAAATAAGTATGAATATTCTTGTATCATTTATAGACCATTCTGTTTAGATAGATTCCTGTTATGTTTGCATTGTTTGCGCATGTTTGCTTGTTTAATGATTCTATTTGAGGATAGGAGTCTTAAATATGCAGAGGAATTTAGTATGCAATGTTAAATATATTTTTTGACTACAGTAGAGAATGATAAGGGCATGCATTGATTTACACTAACTTATCTCACGAGTTCTTTTTGAATTTTGTGTGGATGAAGTTTTTAAGAATTAGGGAAACCGTGATATGAGAGGAACTAAGGAGACATAAGAGCTCAAGCTTGGGGATTCCCAAGGCATCCCTAGTTAGTATTTCAAGAAGTCTCAAGCAACTAATCTTGGGGATGCCCCGGTTGGCATCCCACCTTCTTCTTCAACAATGATCGGTCAGTTTTGGTTGAGCCTAAGTTTTTGCTTCTTCACATGATATGTGCTACCCTTGTAATGTCATTTTATTTGTTTTGCTTTCTGTTTGAATAAAGTACTTAAGATCTGAATTTTTCAATGAGAGAGAATCCTCAATAATTACTTAATTATTTGACTACTCATTGATCTTCACGAAGGGTCCACGAAGAAGCAACCACCCACAAAGGGTCCACGAAGAAGCAACCTTGTCTATCCCACCATGGCCATCGTCCACACAGGACTTGCCTCACTAGCGGTAGATCTTCACGAAGTAGGCGATCTCCTTGCCCTTACAAACTCCTTGGTTCAACTCCACAATCTTGTCGGAGGCTCCCAAGTGACACCTAGCCAATCTAGGAGACACCACTCTCCAAGAAGTAACAAATGGTGTGTAGGTAATGAACTCCTTGCTATTGTGCTTCAAATGATAGTCTCCCCAACACTCAACTCTCTCTCTCATAGGATTTTGATTTGGTGGAAAGAAGATTTGAGTGGAAAGCAACTTGGGAAGGCTAGAGATCAAGATTCATATGGTAGGAATGGAATGTCTTGGTCTCAACACATGATTAGGTGGTTCTCTCTCAGAACATATGAGTTGGAATGGTGTATGTGTTCTGATGGCTCTCTCCACGAATGAAGAGGAGGTGGAGGGGTATATATAGCCTCCACACAAAATCCAACCGTTACACACAGTTTTCCAATCTCGGTGGGACCGAATCAACAAACTCGGTCGGACCGAAAATGTAAACCTAGTGACCGTTAGAGATTTTCGGTGGGACTGACATGCAACTCAGTAGGACCGATATGGTTAGGGTTTGGGCATACCGTAATCTTGGTGAGACTGAATTTGGTAATTATCTAACCAGAGAGTTGGTCAGGCAAACTCGTGGGACCGATTTGCTCTTTCGGTGAGACCGAAAAGTTACAAAGGGGAAACACTGAATTTACATTGCAATCTCGGTGGGACCGATTCGCTCTTTCAGTGAGACCGAAAAGTTACGAAAGGAAAACAGAGAGTTTGCAACCCCATCTCGGTGAGACCGAGATCCCTATCGGTAGGATCGAATTGCTAGGGTTTGGCAGTGGCTTATGACAAGTGAAACTCGGTGGCGCCGGATAGGAAGAATCGGTAGGACCGAGTTTGGCTTAGGATTTAGGTTAAATGTGGATATGGGAAAGTAGTTGAGGGTTTTGGAGCATATCATTAAGCACATGAAGCAAGAGGCTCATTAAGCAACACCTAATCCCTCCTTGATAGTATTGGCTTTTCCTAAAGACTCAATGTGATCTTGGATCACTAAAATATGAAATGAAGAGTCTTGAGCTTTTGAGCTTGAGCCAATCCTTTGTCCTTAGCATTTTGAGGGTTCCACTTTCACATCCATGCCATGCCAATCATTGAGATTTCCTGAAATAATCATCTTGGAATAGCATTAGCTCAATGAGCTATATGTTGTTATAAATTACCAAAACCACCTAGGGATAGTTGCACTTTCAATCTCCCCCTTTTTGGTAATTGATGACAACATATAGATCAAAGCTTCGACAAATGATAATAAGCATGAAATATATCGTCGCTTTGAGAAGTATGTGACAAGTAAGAGCTCCCCCTAAGTTTGTGCATATTTAAAATTTGCTTTGGACTGCAAATGCACAAGGAGTTAGAGTCATGGGTTACTCTTCCATGTCACATACATCTTGGTGGAGCGCTTAAAATGATAAGAATGAAATACATGCACTCATCACCAAGAATAGTGAATGATCACATAAGATAGATAAGATAATAGCATTAAGCAAACATTAAGTGTAGCTTATGATCAAACACATGATCATCAATGTCTCACAAATAATGACGTAGTATCTCAAGCACTCAAAAGCAAACAAGTTTGAAAAACCACCAAATAAAGCAAGAGAGAAAAGCAACACTCTCTCTCTCTCGAAGCCTATGATCTATACATCTTCTCCCCCTTTGGCAACAAGTTACCAAAAAGTTCCTAGAAAATGCATAGTGCTAGATCGACGCTCAGGCTTGATCTTCTGGTGGTGGTGGAGTCCGGATCACTCCAAGGACGAAGGCTTCGGTAGACGCTAAAGTAGACGCTGGAGTTGGAGCTGAAATAGATGCTGGAGCTGGTGGAACTGAGGCTGTAGCTGGTGCTGAAGTGGTGGCTCTGGTGTCAGCAACTGGCACGGCAGATGACCTCGGGCCTCGTGGCACTCTGGCAAAGGCATGAGTGGTAGTCCTGCCTCTCCTCTCCTGCATGTCCTCCTGGAGCTGCTCCACTGCAGACTGAACTTCCGTTACTTTGACATCCAAGTCATAGAACTTCTGTTCCATGATTCTCTCTAGGCTCTGCTGATTCTGAGTGAGGGTGGCCAGACTTTGCTCAATCCTCAGCGTGGATGCAATCAAGTAACCAAGCTGCTCTTGTTTAATCTTCAAGAAATACTCAGATGCCTCCTCTTGAGTTGGCATCTTGGCAGCTTTCTCCTTTCTTGCCTTCTCCTTCTTTGCTTGTGCTTGAACTGATGATGGCTCATTCTCAGTCATGACTACTTGGTTATCCTCAAAATCTGGACGGATGGGCAGGTGTTCCTTGTCCAATAAATATATACCCGTGCCCATCTTGGAGTTAATGAGCTCCTGGATCTGAGGGGCATATCCGCAACTCCTCTTCTGATCTGCTGCAGTCCTTTTGATAGTTTCCACTATGAGGCTCATCGCCTTGAACTTCTGAGGCACATCAAATACATGTAGCAAGTTGATAGCATGGCCTCTGATCATCTTGTGATCACCTGACTTGGGCAACAAGGTGTGCCTCAAGATCCAATTGATGGTTTTTAGTCCTGACAGAAGATAGTGCACTGAGCCAAATTTGAAAGTGTCAAGTGCCTCATTTGGAATTTCCTTATACATATTGGACATGGAATTGTGGTCCATTTTCTTCTTGGCATATATGTCCAAGTCATCATCATGCTCCTCTGGGGCATTAATGATCTGTGCCCACTCAGCAACTGTGGATTGGTACCTTGTACCCTCAGACATCCATGTGATCCTCCCATCTGGATAAAAATGTGCCGTGGAGTAGAACTGCATTATAAGATCCTCATTCCACTTTGTGAGCTTCTGCCCAACAAAGTCAGCTACTCCACAAGCTATGAAGCTGTCTTGCACTCCAGGATAGTGCTCTTCGTTTTCCTTGATATATTCCCAGTCGACCCATCTCATATCACATACAATGGGCTTCTTATCTAGCAGCACAGTCTCATAGAAATCTTGCTGCTCCTTGGTGTGAAATCTGTAGTCCACAGCAGTCCTTCTCCTTGAAGCATATGGGTCTGCTTCTCTCCACTTCCTCAGCCCTGAATCCCTCCTAAGCTTCATGTCCTCAGCCACAGGATGAGCATCGTTGTGGTCTGGGATCTTGGGCTTGAGCTTTCTCAGAACTTGCTCTTCATCCTCTTCTTCAGCAACAGTCTCAGGCACTGGGGCCTTGTTCTTCTCAGCTGCAGGAATGCTCCTTGTATTCCTCTTGGGTGCAGACTTGGGCTTGGAGGCAGCTTTGGGCTTAGATGCAGTAGCCCCTGATCTTATGGTGTCACCCATCAGCTTGGGTGCCTTGGGTGCTGGTGCAGCTACCTCTTCTTCCTCTTCCTCTTCCATGATGGAAGCCTTCCTAGCACTCTGGCTACGGTCTTCTTGACCCTTTCCTTTCTTTTCTTTCCTTCTGCAGCAACTGGTTCTTGGGGAGTGGGCTTCTCAGTTGAGGCTCTTGCCTTTGACATGGGCTGCCTGCTTGCTGGCCTTTTGATCTTTAGGCCTGGCTTTGTGCCTTGAGCTGGCTCAACTCTCTTGGAAGTGGCCTCTTCCTCTGCCACATAGTCTTCATCTTCGGAGTCTGAAGTTCTCTTCTTTATCTGTCTCGTGGCAGCCTTTGGCAAGTTGCTAGGGGTGCTCCTGCTGCCCTCATCTGAAGAACTTGAGGGACTAGTGCCCTCACTCATCACCACTTGCTGTTCTGACAGATTCTGGCTATCACTTTGATCAGACATGCTGCAAACTCTGACTGCTGACCCTGTGAATAGATTATAGATGAGATAGAGTGGATGAGCATCACAAAATGCAGAGATTTTTTGCAAAAGAATGATCCAAAAACTTAGTTTTAGTTTCCCACTGAAATCATCTCGGATCTACCGATTTTTAAACTCGGTGATACCGAAGCAGTTTTGGCACCTGAACTGGTGAACTCGGTTAGACCGAGTCACAGTTCGGTGGCACCGAGACTGCTAGGGTTTCACAGAGTTCCAAAATCGGTCACACCGATAAGTAATTCTCGGTCAGACCGAGTCTCACTTGTGCAATGGCATAAGCCAAATCGATGGGACCGAGTTTTTCAACTCAGTGGGTCCGAGATGGTTTCGGCGGAAACCTAACCCTAAAATTTTCGAATCAAAGCTAATCTACGGGCGTATTGGCTGGATAGGAGTGTTTCAATCATGGCAAGAATTATGAAGAACACAATGTGCTAGGAATCGGACAGGGAATAGCACTATGATCGAGTCCATACCCTAGTTTGGCGGAGACTCGCTACGGCGGCAACGGCGGAGCAGAATTCCTGTTGACGGCGATGGAGACCAGCGGCTGGAGGCGGCTGGCGACGAGAAGACGATCCGGAGACCACGAGGGCAGAGCAGGCTATCGCGCGGGCGAAGGGGTTCGGAGAAATTTCCAAAAATTTTCCCGTGAATATATATAGCCCGACCCTGTCGGCGTGACCGAGTGGAACAACTCGGTGGCACCGAGATTCATAACTGCAGGCAGTTACTGAAACTCGGTGTGACCGAAATGTTCAAATCGGTTGCACCGAGATCGAAAACCTAGATCAACTTAATGATCTCGGTAGGACCGAAAGTGGGGTGTCGGTCAGACCGAGAATCATAAAGAGGTTTTGGAAGTTTAAGTCTATGACGAATCGGGGACTCCGAGCGCTCCTCACACAGAGTGGTCCGAATCTGACTTGATCAAATTTTGTGATGCAGCATGAATAGAGTTTGAGACGAGAAAAGCATAGATAGCTAGAGGAGGTACTTAGGCATTCTTGTCCATCCACTTGGCAAAAGAAAATAAAACCAAACAATCAAAACAACAAGTGGATGTCCTCGAATGAGTAAAATATGCAACCATCATGCTCACACAATAAGATGGCAAATGAAATATGTGTCAAGGCATGCACAACAAATTCTAGCATCTATCAAGCAATTTGCGATGACTAGGTCATCTATATATGAGTATATTGACTTAGGAGTCAAGTGAGAACACTTGATCATAGGTCATACTCATCGTTTAAGCTCAAGTGGGGTTACCACTTTTACATAAAGCATTGTTGTGTTCACATCTTTAGAGTTGCTTTAGCTCAAGTCTTAGAGTAAAGCTCCCCCTAGATGTGATATCCCCCCTAAGAGGGATGAACTAACCTTGGGTTTTGTCGATGACGACTTCATGTAGATGTTGAAGATGTGGATGCTCAATGTTGATGTAGATCACTTGGAGCTATTCATTTGAGTGAATTGCACTTACAATACCTACATGGGTTAGTCCCACAAGGAACCAACAAGGATATCCATAGACATAGAGTGATGCACACAAAAGATGATGTCCATGAAAACTTTTAGGTTACCTTGTCCCTTGTCTTACCAACAAGAGGGTTTGTGACTCCTTGAACTAGTGCAAGATGTGGAAGTTGATTGCACTTGTTCTTGCCAAAATGATAAGAGTGAAGTATGTTGGCGGAGTCACCCTCAAGAACTCTCTAGTTCTTCTTCTTTTGGATCCACATCATCTTGATGGGAATCCTTGGAGTTGTAGTCGTACTTGATGGAGTGGAACTTGAAGTAGTCTTGGGAATCCACTTGACTAAGGTCTTTGGAGCTTCTTCAAATTCGTCAATTTCCTCTTGAAGCTTGTCCTTGCCTTTTTGCTTGTAGTCTTGTGGTGGAAGATCATCTTGAGCTTGTGTCCCCTTGAAAGAAGTATCATACTTCTCTTGTTGAGGAATAAACTTTGTCTTGGGGTATTGATCTTCTTCCCACTCAACTCCATTGGCATTGAACTTTCGTTCAAAACCAACACCTTGATTCTTCCGGTGCATTCCTTGCTTGCGCACAATTTCCTCGAATTGCTTACTCCCGGCAAGGCTTTTGTACACTCCTTTCTCTATAATTCCCTTCAATAAACTATTTTCTTGCTCAAGTGTAACTTGGCTAAGAGAATCATTAGTGGAATCAAGAGAACTACCAGAAGCAACAATATTGGATTTAGCATGATCATTGTTACTGCTAGAGGAAGAATCTTTCTTGTTCTTGTTACTAGACTTGACTTGAGGCATGTAAGTGGATAAGAGTAAACGCTTGGCAATGTAAGAAGAGCTTTTCTTGCGGAGATCATCATTGATTGCTTTTAAGAACTCATGCTCTTGCTCAAGATTGAGCTTTTCAAAGCGTAATTTCTCATGAGCTCTTAAAAGTTCTCGATGATCTTTGAAGATAGTTTCATGAGCTAACTTAAGAGTGTTTAGTTCTTTAGTTAGGGCCTCAATCTTCTCCTTATTATTGTCATTCGTTTTATCTCGATTAGCATGTTTAATTGACGTTTCATCATAGTATTCATCACTAGAGTTGTCAACAAGCAAATCATCACCTAACAAGTCATCTTCATCACTATTGAAATCAACATACTCGGGGTGTGTTACCTTAGGACCTTTGGCCATGAAGCATCTTCCAATTCCTTCATTTGGTGAGTCAAATATGTCATAGGAGTTGGTTGACACAAGTGCTAGACCGGCAACACCTTCATCTTGAGTATCTTCGGAGTCGGAGTGATAACTTCTCTCGGAGTGGCTGTCGGAGTCGGAGCCGGATACCCATTCACCAACATGAGCTTGATGTCTTCGTCTTGTGTAGCTCCTTGATGATTTTTCCTTCCTTTCTGAATCCTTGCTTCTCCGTGAGTATCTTCGTTCATAACGATCATCTCTACTCCTCCTCTCTCTTGGTGGTGATTCTTTGCTTCTTCTTTTTGGAGAATCTTCTCTTCTCATTGGAATAGTGTCCGGGTCTTCCACAATTGTAGCAGTTTCACTCTCGACTAGAAGATCTTTTGTCATTGTAGGACCTTGACTTGAAGCTTCTATCTTTGCTTCTAATCTTGTAGAACTTGTTGAAGTTCTTCACCATTAAGCTCAATTCTTCATTGAAGTCTTGTTTCTCACTTGATGATGTAGGGGCTTCACATGAGGCTTTATAGGCACCACTTTATTTGTTGTGAAGTTCCTCTTTATCCTTAAGTGACATCTCATGAGCAACAATTCTTCCAATCACCTCCGTTGGCTTGAGATCTTTGTAATTTGGCATCATTTGGATCAATGTGCACACGGTATCATATTTTCCATCCAAGGCTCTTATAATCTTCTTGATGATGAACCTATCGGTCATCTCTTCACTTCCTAAGCCGGCAATCTCATTTGTGATGAGAGCAAGCCTAGAGTACATTTCAGCGACACCTTCACCATCCTTCATCTTGAACTTGTCAAGTTGGCTTTGAAGCACATCCAACTTGGATTCCTTGACGGAGTCGGTACCTTCGTGCATATCAATCAAAGTGTCCCAAATTTCCTTCGCATTCTCAAGACGGCTGATTTTGTTGAATTCTTCGGGGCACAATCCGTTGAAGAGAATATCACAAGCTTGAGCATTGTATTGCAGCATCTTCAATTCATCCGCGGTAGCTTCACGGTTTGGTTCTCTCCCATCAAAGAAGTCACCTTGCAAGCCAACACACACAATAGCCCAAACGGCGGGGTTATGTCCAAGAATATGCATTTTCATTTTATGCTTCCAACTAGCAAAATTAGTACCATCAAAGTAAGGACCTCTACGGTGATAATTTCCCTCGCTAGACGCCATACTCTCCTAGGTTATGACCACCAAAGCTATGGAGATCAAAGCAAATGGAGACCAAAGATCTGATACCACTTGTAGGATCGAAGTATGTCTAGAGGGGGGGTGATTAGACTACTTGACCAAATAAAAACTTAACCTTTTCCCAATTTTAGTTCTTGGCAGATTTTAGCTATTTTAGAACAAGTCAAGCAATCATCACATAATTCAAGCAAGCATGCAAAGAGTATATTGGCAGTGGAAAGTAAAGCATGCAACTTGCAAGAATGTAAAGGGAAGGGTTTGGATAATTCAAACGCAATTGGAGACACGGATGTTTTTCCCGTGGTTCGGATAGGTGGTGCTATCCTACATCCACGTTGATGGAGACTTCAACCGACGAAGGGTAACGGTTGCGCGAGTCCACACAGGGCTCCACCCAAGGGTAATGGTTGCGCAAGTCCACACAGGGCTCCACCCACGAAGGGTCCACGAAGAAGCAACCACCCACAAAGGGTCCACGAAGAAGCAACCTTGTCTATCCCACCATGGCCATCGCCCACACAGGACTTGCCTCACTAGCGGTAGATCTTCACGAAGTAGGCGATCTCCTTGCCCTTACAAACTCCTTGGTTCAACTCCACAATCTTGTCGGAGGCTCCCAAGTGACACCTAGCCAATCTAGGAGACACCACTCTCCAAGAAGTAACAAATGGTGTGTAGGTAATGAACTCCTTGCTCTTGTGCTTCAAATGATAGTCTCCCCAACACTCAACTCTCTCTCATAGGATTTTGATTTGGTGGAAAGAAGATTTGAGTGGAAAGCAACTTGGGAAGGCTAGAGATCAAGATTCATATGGTAGGAATGGAATGTCTTGGTCTCAACACATGATTAGGTGGTTCTCTCTCAGAACATATGAGTTGGAATGGTGTATGTGTTCTGATGGCTCTCTCCATGAATGAAGAGGAGGTGGAGGGGTATATATAGCCTCCACACAAAATCCAACCATTACACATAGTTTTCCAATCTCGATGGGACTGAATCAACAAACTCGGTCGGACCGAAAATGTAAACCTAGTGACCGTTAGAGATTTTCGGTGGGACTGACATGCAACTCGGTAGGACCGATATGGTTAGAGTTTGGGCATAACGTAATCTCGGTGAGACCGATTACACAAACTCGGTGAGACCAAATTTGGTAATTAGCTAACCAGAGAGTTGGTCAGGCAAACTCGGTGGGACCGATTTGCTCTTTCGGTGAGACCGAAAAGTTACAAAGGGGAAACACTGAATTTACATTGCAATCTCGGTGGGACCGATTCACTCTTTCGGTGAGACCGAAAAGTTACGAAAGGGAAACAGAGAGTTTGCAACCCCATCTCGGTGAGACCGAGATCCCTATCGGTAGGACCGAATTGCTAGGGTTTGGCAGTGGCTTATGACAAGTGAAACTCGGTGGCGCCGGATAGGAAGAATCGGTAGGACCGAGTTTGGCTTAGGATTTAGGTCAAATGTGGATATGGGAAAGTAGTTGAGGGTTTTGGAGCATATCATTAAGCACATGAAGCAAGAGGCTCATTAAGCAACACCTCATCTCTCCTTGATAGTATTGGCTTTTCCTAAAGACTCAATGTGATCTTGGATCACTAAAATATGAAATGAAGAGTCTTGAGCTTTTGAGCTTGATCCAATCCTTTGTCCTTAGCATTTTGAGGGTTCCACTTTCACATCCATGCCATGCCAATCATTGAGCTTTCCTGAAATAATCATCTTGGAATAGCATTAGCTCAATGAGCTATATGTTGTTATGAATTACCAAAACCACCTAGGGATAGTTGCACTTTCAAGTTTACAAATCGGTTGATCCGAAATTCTTTTTGTGGAAAACTAAAACTAAGTTTTTGACTCATTCTTTTGCAAAAACCTCTGCATTTTGTGATGCTCATCCACTCTATCTCATCTATATCTATTCACAGGGTCTGCTGTCAGTGTTTGCAATATGTCTGATCAGAGTGACAGCCAGAACAGGTCAGAGGAGCAGGTTCACCTGAGTGAGGGCACTAGTTCCTCCAGCAGTTCAGATGATGGTAGCAGGAGCACCCCAAGCAACTTACCAAAGCTGCTACTAGGGCCAGAAAGAAGAAGACATCTGAATCTGAGGATGAAGACTATGTGGCAGTTGAGAATGAGGCCACTTCCAAGAAGAAAGTGGTTAAGAAGGAATATAGCACTGCTGCTGCCACCAAGCCAGGCATGAAGCAAAAGGTTCCTGCAAAGAGAATTCCAATGTCTAAGGCCAGAGCATCTACTCAAGTCCCTTTGGGATCTAAACCCAAAGAGGCTGCTGCAGAAGGGAAGAAGAGGAAGGAGAGGATCAAAAAGACAACTGCTAGAGTGCTTGGGAGATCCTCAATCATGAGAGATTCTGAAGAGGAAGAGGAAGAAGAGGTTGCTGCACCAGCACCTAAGGCCCAGAAGCTTATGGGTGATGCTATCAGGACAGGGGCTGCTTCATCAAAGCCTAAAGAAGCACCCAAAGTAGCCTCCAAGCCCAAGAGTGCACCTAAGAGGAATACCAGGAGTATACCAACTGCTGAGAAGAACAAGGCCCCAGTGCCTAAAGTTGCTGCTGATGAAGATGATGAAGGACAAGTCCTGAGGAAGCTCAAACCCAAGATTCCAGACCACAATGATGCTCATCCTGTGGCTGAGAACATGAAGATCAGGAGAGACTCAGGACTGAGGAAATGGAGAGACAGACCAATATGCTACAAGAAGAAGAACTGTTGTTGATTACAGGTTCCACACAAAGGAACAACAAGATTTCTATGAGACAGTACTGCTGGACAAGAAGCCTGTAGTGTGTGAAATGAGGTGGGTCGACTGGAAGTATATCAAGGAAAATGAGGAACACTATCCTGGTGTGTTTGACAGCTTCAGTGCTTGTGGAGTTGCAGACTTTGTTGGGCAGAAGCTCACAAAGTGGAATGAGGAGCTCATAATGCAATTCTACTCCACAACACACTTCTATCCAGATGGCAGGATAGTATGGATGTCTAAAGGTACAAGGTACCACTCAACTATTGAGGAATGGGCAAATCTAATCAATGCTCCTAAGGAAGAAGAAGATGACTTGGATGTCTATGCCAAGAAGAAGATGGATCACAACTCTATGGCAAACATGTACAAGGAGATTCCTGAAGATGATCTTGAGACTCACCAGTTTGGGTCAGTAAAACACTTGCTGTCAGGGTTGCCTACAATCAATTGGATCCTTAGGCACACTCTCTTGCCCAAGTCTGGTGATCACAGAATGATCAGAGGCCATGCAATTAAGTTGCTACATATATTTGATGTGCCACAGAAGTTCAAGGTCATGAGCCTTATAGTTGAGACTATCAAGAGGACTGCAGCAGATCAGAAAAGAAGTTGTGGATATGCCCCACAAATCTAGGAGTTGATAAACTCAAAGATGGGCACAGGCACATACTTGTTGGATAAGGAACACTTGCCTATCACTTCGAGGACAATCAAGTTGTGATGAATGAGAATGAACCATCATCAGTACAAGCTCAAGAGAAGAAGGAGAAAGCAAAGAAATAGAAGGCTGCCAAGATGCCAACTCAAGAGGAGGCATCTGAGTACTTTTTCAAAAGCAAGCAGGACCAGCTTGGTTATTTGATAGCATCAACTTTGAGGATTGAGAAGGGGTTGGCCACCCTAACTCAAAACCAGGAGAGCCTGGAAAGAATCATGGAACAAAAATTCTATGATTTAGATGTCAAAGTAACTGAGATTCAGTCAGTTGTGGAGTAGCTACAGGATGACATGTAGGAGAGGAAGGGCAGAACAACCACTGATGCATTTGCCAGAGTGCCTCGAGCTCAGAGATCAACTGCAGTGCCAGTAACAGACACCAGAGCCACTTCATCTGCACCAGCTACAACTTTAGTGCCACCAGCTCCAGCACCTACCCCAGCAGCTCCATCTACTTTGACTGAAGCCTTCGTTCTTGGAGTTCTCCGGACACCACCACCTGAAGACCAAGCCTGAGAGACGTTTTAGTGCTATGCATTTTCTATGAACTTTTTGGTAACTTGTTGCCAAAGGGGGAGAAAAATGTATAGATCATAGGCTTCGAGAGAGAGATAGAGTTTGCTTTTGTTCTCTCTTGTCTTCTTGGTTGAACTTTATTTACTTTTGATTGCTTGAGATACTATGCTATTATTTGTGAGACATTGATGATCATGTGGTTGATCATAAGCTACACTTATGCTTGTTAGATGATATTATCTTACTTATCCTTATATGATCATTCACTTTGCTTGGTGATGAGTGCATGTATTCAATTCTTATCATTTTGAGCGCTCCACCAAGATGTATGTGACATGGAAGAGTAACCCATGATCCTAACTCATTGTGCATTTGCAGTCCAAAGCAAATCTTAAGATATGCACAAATTTAGGGGGAGCTCTTGCTTTTCACATACTTCTCAAAGCGACAATATCTTTCACTCTTATTATCATTTGTCGAAGCTTTGATCTATATGTTGTCATCAATTACCAAAAAGGGGGAGATTGAAAGTGCAACTATTCCTGGGTGGTTTTGGTAATTCCTAACAACAAATAGCTCATTGAGCTAACATTATTCCAAGATTAATATTTCAGGAAAAGCTCAATGAATGGCATGGCATGGATGAGGAAAGTGGATCCCTCAAAATTCTAATTATAAAAAGTTTGGCTCAATCTTGAAGCTCAAGACTCTATATTTTATATTTTAGTGATCCAAAATCACATTGAGTCTATAGGAAAAGCCAATACTATCAAGGAGGGATGAGGTGTTGCTTAATGGCTTGCTTGCTCAAAATGCTTAGTGATATGCTCCAAAACCCTCAATTACCTTCCCACATCCACATATGACCTAAACCAAAAGTCAAACTCGGCCCCACCGATTCTTTCTATCCGGCGCCACCGAGTTTCAAATGTCATAGCCACTGCCACAAACCCTAGGCAAATTGGTCTCACCGATAGGGATCTCGGTCTCACCGAGATGGGATTGTAATCTCCCTATTTCCCTCCGTAATGTTTCGGTCTTACCGAGATGAGCGATCGGTCCCACCGAGATTGCAATGTAAACTCTCTGTTTCCCTTTTGTAACATTTCGATCTCATCGAGATGAGCGAATCGGTCCCACCGAGTTTACCTGACCAACTCTCTAGTTAGCTTATTACCAAAATCGGTCCCACCGAGTTTGTGTAATCGGTCACATCGAGATTACATTATGCCCTAACCCTAACCATATCGGTCCTACCGAGTTGCATCTCAGTCCCACCGAAAATCCTAACGGTCACTAGGTTTGTTGAATCGGTCCGACCGAGTTTAACCATTCGATCCCACCGAGTTTGGCAAATTGTGTGTAACGGTTAGATTTTGTGTGGAGGCTATATATACCCCTCCACCCACTCTTCATTCGTGGAGAGAGGAATCAGAACATACCTACACTTCCAATACACATTTTCTGAGAGAGAACCACCTACACTTGTGTTGAGGTCAAGATATTCCATTTCAACCATATGAATCTTGATCTCCAGCCTTCCCCAAGTTGCTTTCCACTCAAATCTTCTTTCCACCAAATCCAAATCCCGTGAGAGAGAGTTGAGTGTTGGGGAGACTATCATTTGAAGCACAAGAGCAAGGAGTTCATCATCAACACACCATTTGTTACTTCTTGGAGAGTGGTGTCTCCTAGATTGGCTAGGTGTCACTTGGGAGCCTCCGACAAGATTGTGGAGTTGAACCAAGGAGTTTGTAAGGGCAAGGAGATCGCCTACTTCATGAAGATCTACCGCTAGTGAGGCAAGTCCTTCGTGGGCGACGGCGGTGATGGAATAGACAAGGTTGCTTCTTCGTGGACCCTTCATGGGTGGAGTCCTCCGTGGACTCGCGCAACCGTTACCCTACGTGGGTTGAAGTCTCCATCAACGTGGATGTACGATAGCACCACCTATCGGAATCATGACAAAAACATCCGTGTCTCCAATTGCGCTTGAATCCTCCAAACCCTTCCCTTTACATTCTTGCAAGTTGCAAGCTTTACTTTCCGCTGCTCATATACTCTTTTGCATGCTTGCTTGAATTGTGTGGAGATTGCTTGACTTGTGCTAAGATAGCTAAAATCTGCCAAGAACTAAAATTGGGAAAAGGCTAGATTTTTATTTGGTCAAGTAGTCTAATCACCCCCCCTCTAGACATACTTTCGA
The DNA here is from genome assembly GCF_003073215.2 of Triticum urartu. Classification (NCBI taxonomy): domain Eukaryota; kingdom Viridiplantae; phylum Streptophyta; class Magnoliopsida; order Poales; family Poaceae; genus Triticum; species Triticum urartu. Next base: position 440,836,310 of record NC_053025.1, on the reverse strand, counting down.
TCCTACAAATGGTAACATGCATGTGTTATGAAATTGGTCCCAATATGATGGGCATCCAAGAGGGATATAATAAAAACTGTCAATAAGAGCATTGAATACTATGAGAAGTTTGATTCCTTACATTTGTTTTGAGGTATAAAGATGGTGATATTAGAGTCATGCTAGTGAGTAATTGTGGATTGGTAGAAATACTTGTGTTAAAGTTTGTGATTCCCGTAGCATGCACGTATGGTGAACTATTATGTGATGAAGTCGGAGCATTATCTATTTTTTGATTGTCTTCCTTATGAGTGGCGGTCGGGGACGAGCGATGGTATTTTCTTACCAATCTACCCCCCTAGGAGCATGCATATTAGTACTTTGCTTCGATGGCTAATAAATTTTTGCAATAAGTATGTGAGTTCTTTTTGACTAATGTTGAGTCCATGTATTATACGCACTCTCACCCTTCCACCATTGCTATCCTCTCTAGTATCGCGCAATTTTCGCTGGTGCATTAAACCCACCATGTACCCTTCCTCAAAACAGCCACCATACCTACCTATTATGGCATTTCCATAGCCATTCCGAGATATATTGCCATGCAACTTCCACCGTTCGTTTGTAATGACACATACCATCATTGTCATATTTCTTTGCATGATCATGTAGTTGGCATAGTATTTGTGGCTTGGCCACCGTTCATATTTTTTATACATGTCACTCTTGATCATTGCATATCCTGGTACACCGTCGGACGCATTCATATAGAGTCATATTTTGTTCGAGTATCAAGGTGTAATTCTTGAGTTGTAAGTAAATAAAAGTGTGATGATCATCATTATTAGAGCATTGTCCCATGTGAGGAAAGGATGATGGAAGCTATGATTCCCTCACAAGTTGGGATGAGACCCTGGACTTAAAAATAAATAAAAAGAGCCCAAAGAGCACAAAAATAAAAAAGAGAGGCCAAAGAGCCCAAACAAAAAATGAGAGAAAATAAAAAAATGAGAGAAAAAGAGAGAAGGGACAATGGTACTACCCTTTTACCACACTTGTGCTTCAAAGTAGCACCATGTTCTTCATGATAGAGAGTCTCCTATTTTATCACTTTCACATACTAGTGGGAATTTTTCATTATAGAACTTGGCTTGTATATTCCAATGATGGGCTTCCTCAAATTGCCCTAGGTCTTAATGAGCAAGCAAGTTGGATGCACACCCACTTAGTTCCTTTTTGAGCTTTCATACACTTATAGCTCTAGTGCATCCATTGCATGGCAACCCGTACTCACTTGCATAAATATCAAATTGATGGGAATCTCCATAGCCCATTAATTTGCCTAGTTGATGTGAGACTTTCTCCTTTTTGTCTTCTCCTCACAACCTCCACCATACTCTCTTACACCTATAGTGCTATATCCATGGCTCACACTCATGTATTGCGTGAAAGTTGAAAAGGCTTGAGAACATTAAAAACATCAAACAATTTCTTGGCTTGTCATTGGGGTTGTGCATGATGAAATACTTTGTGTGATGAAGATAGAGCATAGCCAGACTATATGATTTTGTAGGGATAAATTTCTTTGGCCATGATATTTTGAGAAGACATGATTGCTTTATTAGTATGCTTGAAGTATTATTGTTTTTATGTCAGTATTAAACTTTTGTTTCAAATCTTATGGATCTGCACATTCATGCCACAATAAATAAAATTACATTGATAAATATGCTAGGTAGCATTCATACTTCATAAATTCTTTCTTTTATCATTTACCCACTCGAGGACGAGCAGGAATTAAGCTTGGGGATCACTTGTACAACGAGGTGCTATACAAACGGTTTTTAACCCCTTTCTACGACGGCATTTGGAACCGTCACCAAGTGAGTGTTAGCTAATAGGGGGGTCCTTCCCACACGACCCAGAAACCGTCGGGGATAGGCTCTCCTGGGACACAGGCTGGGGCAAAATGAGTTCATGTGCGATTGGGCGAGGCATCGAAACCCAATCATTTCCATTAGTATGTACATCCCACACGGTGAATCCCAGAAAAATATTTCTGTTCGTATGTATGTCACACACAGTCAATCCAAGGAATACGTTTCCATTCTTATGTACATCCCACAGAGTCAATCCAGGGAAAACGTTTCCGTTCGTATGTATATCACACACAGTCAATCCAAGGAATATGTTTCCGTTCTTATATACATCCCACATAGTCAATCCAGGGAAAACGTTTCTGTTTGTATGTACATCCCACACATTTTTATGTGTAGGTTCATGTGTGAAAGGTGTAACTATCACACACGCTCTGCCTTGGTTAACCGTTTGCTTTTATCAACTACATCACACACAATTTGATGAAAAAAACTGTGTGGCATTGGGCTATCCATCACAAGCGCTTTTACTGCTAGAACCATTTGCAAAGTTCCATGACACATTTAGAAGGTCTATTCGTTTACAATTAATAATTCCAGTATTACACAAATTCACATTTCATATCGAGCAGCTGTTTACCAATTTCATATCAGGCACATAAATATATTATAACATCATAGTACGATAGCTACATGAAAACATCACAGTACAACATATAGCTAGTTCAACTTCATAAGAACAATATTAGAACAATATATTCATTTCCCTAATCGAGATCATCCAGGCTCGTCTTATCCACCTCTACTTTCAGTTCAGCAAGAACCTGTTTTGCACTGCCCAACTCGGAAAGTGCCTCCTCCTTCGCCAACACGATCTTAGCAAAGTCTGACTTAAAAAATATGAGCTCATTCTCCACCTTCCTCTTTTTATCCCACATCTTCAAATATTATTCAGCGTTGACAACACTTTCTCTAAGCCTACCTCTATTCTCTTCCTCATACATGCTCAAGAGCTTTGCTAGGCACATCTTCAAAGACTGTGGCGACTCTTGATCAACCCACTCCAAGTAAGAACACTTCCGTTCATCCTATAATATTTAAAACTAGATCAGTAACAATTGTAGGGGAAATGAGTTTCTAGCAACATAGAAAATCACCAATGCTTATTTTGAAAAACTAAAGGAACATGTTAATTATGACATATCTTCTCAAAAAGATCAATGTGCAAATGAATTAATTGCTACTGAGACAACAACCAAATTCTGAAATATCAGAAGCTATAATTAACTACAACAACGCTACAAGTTCTTACTCATGTACAATAAATAACAAATTGAAAGTTTTATGAGGAAGGTAAATATAACTGCAACAACATAGCGACAGTGTTTGGATGACAGCAAATTGATACTAACAGGTGTGTACATGCACACATTTAGTAACATAGAACTAATAGCACTAAGGCCATCCACTATGTATGCCAAAACTGGTGTAAAGACAACTGTTGCTACATCTCGCACCGGTGCCCTGCACTGGTGAGCCGATGCAGCGGAAAAAAATCAGGGACCCGGACTCCGGAGCACCTAGTTGCTCCGATGCCCAGTTCCTTTGTTCCATAAACATTTAGTATTTTACTGCTTGGCTGCTCGGATATGTGGACCAAAGATGGCTGCACAAACTACTGAAGTGGTGCCAAATAATTTTCTAATGGCACCACTAATGAGATGGCAACAATTTTAGATACTAGGTACAAATTATGGCACTGTCTTAGGATGCGTTTGGTTGAAGGTGTGGTATGAATGGGTTGGGACCGTGATAGTGTCTGAATCACATCTAACAAATGATTTGTAACAACGAAAGAGGGTCTAACCTTCTTTGCACATGCCAGAAACTTCCTCCCACCGTCCACAGATTCAAACGCAACTAGCTTCACGCATGGAGGTTGATGGTGACAACGAGCAGATAGATCTTGAGCCACCCAGCTCCATTCGTTGCCACTGATGGTTCTAGGGAGCTGCAAGAGGAAGAAATGACTCAAATCAACCGTTGGGTAAAAATCCTTCATTCCAAGTCATAGCCCGAGAGAGAGAGAGAGAGAGAGAAGAGAGGCATACCCGGGTGGTGAAGGAGTCATTGCCGGAGGAGGAACCGCTGGAGAGGTCTTTGAAGAAGACCATGGCGACCCCGGCGGTAGGATGCGAGGCGGCGAGAGCGAGGAAGCGGCTATAGCTTAGGAAGGAAGGAAGGAAGGAAGGAGGAAAAAGGGGAAATGTGACTTGTGGTCGGGGAGAAAAGGGGGTGGGAAGGGAGGAGGGGACGGGGGTAGATATTTTGGCGGTAGGCCAAAATTTTGGAAGTGTGGAGGGAAACTTTGCGCATGGTGCCGCTGGACCATTCACTTTGAACGATTGTGTGCATCGCAAACGATTCTTCTGCTTTACGCGCATGGGATGAGTTTGATAATTCAAATTTTGGTGGAAATTTCCCCGGGTACGTATTTGCATAATTTAACATCGCTTGCTAATTTGGGCACACAAAAGATCGTACAACAGACATACCACACTTATTCAATCGAGCAATTTTAGTAATTAAACAGAGCCAGTTGACCTAAACATTGCTCTAACAAAAAACCAGCATTAAAAACAAAGCCTAAGTATGCATAATTTTAACAAATCCACCGCCGCGCCGGCCTATGCATCGCCGGTGTGAGATGAGACGTCGATGACTTGTCATGGCGAGATGCCACCGTTGGTGGACTCCACGTCCCCCCTGTTGAAGTCGACCGTGTCCTCGTCCTCGGCGCCACCCTCAAGGTTGTTGTACTCATAGTAGTGGCTGCGCCAGAGCTCGCGTTGGTACTCCACCGCCGATTCCTCGACGGACAAACTCTTCTCTACCTCGACCTCGGCCACGTGCAACTCCTCCTCCCGACGCTCCTCGATCTCCGCCACCTCCTGCATCTCCAGCTCCCGCTCGGCGACCTCATGAGGAAGCAGGTGCTCTATGGACACCGCCGCCTTTTCGGACATGGGTTGCATGCTGGATTCTGAGGTGGCCTAGAATATATTGGCATGTGCATCCTCGATCTTGGCGTGGATGGCCTCGACCCGGGCCAGGGTGACATCAGTGGCATGGACGCCAGCTCGAGCGCTCTCGGTGTTTGCAGCCACCGTCGCAGCAGCAGTTGCAGCCATCTCGGATGCTGCAGCAGTCCTGTCGGCTGCCGCAGGTGCCTTCTCGATGAAAGCGGCCGCGCTCAATGCGGATTCGACGACACTCTCGGCGTAGGCGACCGCGCTCTCGGCGTAGGCGGCAGTGCTCGGAGGGGACGCGACCATCGTACGGGCCTTCACGAAGTGTTTCCACGGCGTCATCTTTGCAAGAAGGGGGTGCAGGAATGGGGATCGGGATTCATGGATTCGGGGGTTGCTGGCACTGGAGCATACGAGCCGACGAAGCTTAAGGAGGAAGACTTAAATAAACCCAGATATTTTCATCGCAAACGGTTCCTACAAAACAACTGTGTGTGATGTTGTAGATATTTTTTATTAGCTGTGAAAGACGAATTTGGAGTAAAGTGGCAATGGATGGTATTTTAAATGTACGAGAAAATTTATAGTACTAATACATCTGTCATGTCAAATTTTGGAAAATTTCAGGGGTCATTTGACCTTTTAAGACATTTAAGTGATTTTCTAGCCATTTAATGACCATAATTGAAATTTGAACTACATGTACATGCAACAACTAACCATAACGGTTTGATAAGTCATATTTTGTGTACTTGTGTGCGATTTAATTCCATGTGCAGTAAATTGGAAGGAATTTTCAAACATATTGGTCTAACGGCTATAACATAATTAAGCATGGAGTGCCATGGCATTTAAATTCCAAAAAATTAAAAAAATATCAGAAACACATAAAACCTTGGTCGATGTAATGTCATGCCACCAAGATGATGTGGTAAAAAATTTGGCATGAGTGACAAAAGTTTGGACACACACCACTCACAAACCGGAGCAACTCACTAGAAGGCTCGTGGTTCCGAGAGGGAACAATGCATGTTTGATGACGAACATGAGATAGCTTCCTCTTACCGCCTTCAAATTTTTTCTACGTGTAACGTGCACTAATACAACTGTCATGTGAAAATTTGGAAAATTTCAGGGGTCATTTGAACTTTTGAAGACATTTAAGTGATTTTCCAGCCATTTAATGACCGTAATTCAAATTTGAACTACATCTACATGCAACAGCTAACCATAATGGTTTGAAAAATCATATTTGTGTACTTGTGTGAGAGTTCATTCCATGTGCAGTGAATTAGAAGGAATTTTCAAACATATTGGTGTCACGACATGGACACATGCATATGTATGCATGGAGTGCCATGGCATTTTAATTCCAAAAAATTAAAAAATGAACAGAAAAACATGAAACCTTGATTGATGTAATGTCATGCCACCAGGATGATGTGGTAAAAAATTGGCATGTTTGACGAAAGTTTGTTCACACACTCCTCACAAACCGGAGCAACTCACTAGAAGGCTCGTGGTTCCGAGAGGGAACAATGCATGTTTGATGACAAACAGGAGATGGCTTCCTCTTACGGCCTTCAAAAATTTTCTACGTTTAACGTGCACTACTACAACTGTCATGTGAAAATTTGGAAAATTCTAGGGGTCATTTGACCTTTTAAAGACCGTAATTCAAATTTGAACTACATCTACATGCAATGGCTAACCATAACAGTTTGAAAAATCATATTTGTGTACTTGTGTGCGAGTTAATTCCATGTGCAGTAAATTAGAAGGAATTTTCAAACATATTGGTCTCATGGCATGGACACATGCATGGAGTGCCATGGCGTTTTAATTCCAAAAAATAAAAAAATGATCAGAAAAACATGAAACCTTGCTTGATGTAATGTTATACCACCAAGATGATGTGGTAAAAAATTGGTATGTTTGACGAAAGTTTGGACACACCCCCTCACAAACCGAAGCAACTCACTAGAAGGCTCGTGGTTCTGAGAGGGAACAATGCGTGTTTGATGACGAACGAAAGATAGCTTCCTCTTACGACATTCAATTTTTTTCTACATTTAACATGCACTAATACAACTGTCATGTGAAAATTTGGATTTCAGGGGTCATTTGCCCTTTTAAAGACATTTACGTGATTTTCTAGCCATTTAATGACCGTAATTCAAATTTGAACTACATCTACATGCAACAGCTAACCATAACGGTTTGAAAAATCATATTTGTGTACTTGTGTGTGAGTTAATTCCATGTGTAGTAAATTAGAAGGAATTTTCAAACATATTGGTCTCAAGGCATGGACACATGCATGGAGTGCCATGGCATTTTAATTCCAAAAAATAAAAAAAATGATCAGAAAAAACATGAAACCTTGCTTGATGTTATATCATGCCACCAAGAGGATGTGGTAAAAAGATTGGCCTGTTTGACGAAAGTTTGGACACCCCCCTCGCAAACCGGAGCAACTCACTAGAAGGCTCGTGGTTCCGAGAGGGAACAATGCATGTTTAATGACAAACGGGAGATAGCTTCCTCTTACGGCCTTCAATTTTTTTCTACATTTAACATGCACTAATAAAACTGTCATGTGAAAATTTGGAATATTTCAAGGGTCATTTGACCTTTTAAAGACATTTATGTGTTTTTCTAGCCATTTAATGACCATAATTCAAATTTGAACTACATCTACATGCAATGGCTAACCATAACGGTTTGAAAAATCATATTTGTGTACTTGTGTGCAAGTTAATTCCATGTGTAGTAAATTAGAAGGAATTTTCAAACATATTGGTCTCATGGCATGGGCACATGCATGGAGTGCCATGGCATTTTAATTCCAAACAAATAAAAAAATGATAAGAAGAACATGAAACCTTGCTTGATGTAATGTCATGCCACCAAGATGATGTGATAAAAAATTGGCCTGTTTGACGAAAGTTTGGACACACACCCCTCACAAACCGAAGCAACTCACTAGAAGGCTTGTGGTTCTAAGAGGGAATAATGCATGTTTGATGACGAATAGGAGATAGCTTCCTCTTACGGCCTTTAATTATTTTCTACGTTTAACATGCACTACTATAGTTGTCATGTGAAAATTTGGAAAAATTCTAGTGGCCATTTGACCTTTTAAAGACATTTAAGTGATTTTCTAGCCATTTAATGATCGTAATTCAAATTTGAACTACATCTGCATGCAACGGCTAACCATAACGGTTTGAAAAAACATATTTTTGTGTACTTGTGTGTGAGTTAAAAAATCATCAGATGATGTAAATATTTGGTGTTCACAAAAGACAATGTAAAGATCTGGCAAGACAACCGGCCCCACACAATTGGCACTCTATCTCACAGCTCGAGGTTTGGTAGGTGAGTGGCGGGGGTCATTAACCAGACACAGTTTTGTATTGGAAACCATCAGCTATTGTGTTCACACACGGATTTTGTTGTGGGAATCGTGTGTAATTTTAACGCCCACGATGCGGCTATATCTCCCACGTGTCGAGGCACGACTTAGAGGCATAACCGCATTGTGGTTTTGTCGCAAAAAGGGTCATCTTCCCACAATCCCATGTAATGAACAAGAAAGGGATAAAGAGAGCTGGCTTATAATCACCACGTCACATAATACTTAAATAATTCATACATCATCCAAAATACACACATAGACCGACTACGGTCAAATCCAAATGAAAAGAAGATAAACCCCAAATGCTAGATCCCCGATCGTCCCAACTGGGCTCCACTACTAATCATCAGGAAACAAAACATAGTAACGACCAAGGTCCTCGTCGAACTCCCACTTGAGTTTGGTAGCATCACTTGCACTGGTATCATCGGCACTTGCAACTGTTTTGGTAGTATCTGTGAGTCACGAGGACTCAGCAATCTCAAAACCCACGAGATCAAGACTATTTAAGCTTATGGGTAGGATAAGGTAATGAGGTGGAGCTGTAGCAAGCGCCAAGCAAATATGGTGGCTAACATACACATATAAGAGTAAGCTGAGAAGCTACGCAACGGTCGTTAAGCTAGAAGTGATCCTGAAACTACTTACGTTCAAACATAACCCCACTGTGTTCACTTCCCGAACCTCATCGAAAAGAGACCATAACGATTACACCCGCGGTTGGCGCATTTTACTTAAGTCAAGTGTCAAGTTCTCTAAACCGGATATTAGCAAATTCCCATCTGCCACATAACCGCGGGCATGGCTCTCGAAAGTTTATACCCTGCAGGGGTGTCCCAATTGAGCCCATCACAAGCTCTCACGATCAACGAAGGATATTCCTTCTCCCGGAACAACCCGATCAGACCCGGAATCCCGGTTACAAGACATTTCGACAATGGTAAAACAAGTCCAGCAAGACCTCCCGATGCACCGACCTAGCCTGATAAGAGGTGTGCGGTCTCGTTCTCAGGGTACACCTGATGAGCGAAGCGTACATGTTTATACCAAATACCCCAAGTTACCAAGGGACGGCCCCGCACGGTGCTCTAGTTTGGACCAACACTCATGTGGAGCACTGGCCTGGGGGTTGATTAAGTCCACGGGGTCCGGAAAGTCCCTATGCAAGTTTTTAGTTGTTATGGCAAATGGTAAAACCAAGGTTGGGCCTTGTTGGAGGAGTTTTATTCAAAGTGAACTGTCAAGGGGATCCCATAACCCCAACCGCTTAAGGAACACAAAATCAAGGAACATAACACTGGTATGACGGAAACTAAGGCGGCAAGAGTGGAACAAAACACTGAGCAAAAGGCCAAGCCTTCCACCCTTTTCCAAGTATATAGATGAATTAATTAAATAAGAGATAAAGTGATATCCCAACATATCCATGTTCCAACATGGAACAACCTGCAAGGCACCTGCAACTAGCAACGCTATAAGAGGGACTGAGCAAAAGTGGTTACTTAGCCAAACAACAGTTTGCTAGGAAGGTGGGTTAGAGGCTTGACATGGCAATATGGGAGGCATGATAAACAAGTGGTAGGTAGCATGACATAGCGATAGACCGAACAACTAGCAAGCAAAGATAGAAGTGATATAGGGGGTAATGATGATCTTGCCTGCAAAGTTCTCAGAGTAGTCGAAAGCTTGCTCCTCGTTAGCGTACTCAATAGGTTCCTCGTTCACGAACTTGTCTCCCGGCTCTACCCAAAGCAAGAACGCAAGCTACGGAACAACAATCAATCATGGTGCAATGCACAAGCAACATGATGCAAGACATGTCATGGAATGCAAGATATGATGTGCAATGCATATGGGTACTCCGGAAGGAAAAGTATGATCAAGGCATCAACTTGGCAAACCAAGTATGCCACTGGAAAGATGAGGTGATTTCGGTCGAAATCGATATAAGGATCACCGGAAACGGATGCACACTTTGCAAAAGACAAGCAAAACAAGAATGATGCAAATTTGCGATTAAAAGCATCATAGCACTTTGAATGCAACAAGAAATTATGCCACAACACTCCAACATAGCAACAAAGCACAGGACCATAAAGTACAGGTGAAGCTCTACAAATCATGAACACTGAGCGCCTACTAGAACTCACTAGAACAAGCTCAAAATAGCACGGAAAAATTGCAAATGATAACAGATTCATAGACTTAGAGAAAATACTAAGCAATGCAAAACAACATCATATAGCAATGTTTAGAGCTTGCAAACAACATGCTACAAGAACATAACATGGCAAACAAAGGCATGGCATGCTAGTACTAAGGACATAGATCAAATATCCCTTACTGAACTTTGCCCAAAGATGAATGGAAAATATGGTAGCACCGATGCAAACATGGCAAGTTATATGAACAGTTTCAGACACAAGAAAAATAGAGCATGGCAAAAACAGATTCATGATAGCAACTTTGCAAGCTCAATTCTCTCACCACAAGGCATTTAATGGCATAACAAGGTAACCAACAGTAAGTAGACATATATTTGAAGCTCAACATGGCAAATTAAAGTTCATAGGGTACATGTATCACTAGCAACACACATCACTACAAAAAAATACACTTCCGTGATGATACGTGTTTGTCACAGTAGGTCGCGTTTTTTGTCATGCATGTACATCCATGACAAATTTATGACAGAATCAAGATAGTCATACCTGTGCTGTCATAGAAGTGTTCCATGATATTACCAAAATTATCATCACGGAAGTGTCCACTTCCATGACGATAAATCACGCGTCACAGAAGTGCTTTCGTCAAGGGTGACCGACACGTGGCATCCACCATAACGGAACGCCGTTAAGCTATCGGGTCGGGTTTTGGATCCGATAATCCCTTAACAGCCCCGACCAATGGGAAATTTCCACGTGTAAAATTCTTATTGGCCGGACGAAACACGTGTCAGCTCGTCAGTGGGTCAGATAGGCGCCTATGATATGTCAACACGTGGCACGGCCCAACAGAGGCCCATTCCTGTGAAAAGGCCGGCCCGTTTGACTTGGTCAAAAGGTGGCGGGCCGACCCATGTAAAGCCTATTAATGGCCTGTTCGCATATAGCCCATTTACACCCCGCTAACCCAAGGCCCGTTACGCCCTATCCGAATTAGGCCCAGTAGTGTCATCTGGGCCATCCAATATGATTCCAGTCCATTTTCACTTCTGCCCCATGTATGGCCCATGACGTCTTTCGGCCCATATGAGGCCCTATGTAACTCTTGGCCTATTAACGGACCGTGGTGAAACTGGCCCGTAATGAACAGTGTATCACTTTACACCCATTAACGACCCGTGGTGAAACTGGCCCGTAAAGAACAGTGTATCACTTTATACCCATTAACGGCCTGTTATTCGCCCATGTTTGGCCAATCAATCATACGGCCCGTATAAGGCCTATTGATGATACGACCTGTAGAAGGCCCATTGTTTCTATGGCCCGTCAAAGGCCTACTATTTCTACGGCCCGTAGAAGGCCCACTGTTTCTACGGCCCGTAGGAGGCCCAGTGTCACTACAGTAAATATTAGCCCATGGTTATTGTGGCCTAGTTATAAAAAATAGGTTATTGCAGCCACTAGTTAACCGCGGAAAAGGAACTGCAATGACTACAAGCAAACAAATAAACAAGACAACAATGAAATAAATAAGCAAGCAACTAACGCTAGGCTATCACGGATATTACACATATTACATCCACTGGGCATCAAAGTTCGCCACCAGTGCAAATATAGGGAACAAAGCAGCATATCATATACACTGGCCGTCAAAATTGGCCACCAGTGCAAATAAACGCGGCAGCAAAACAAGAGCATAACTGAAACAATTTTAGAAGAGCTCAAGAGACGTTATCCTGGGTATCCACCATGCTGGCAATAAGCTTAGCAAGCTGATTAGCTTTGTCTTGTTTGGCGCTAAAATCCTCCAACGCTTGCTGTTGCACCAGAAAGTATGCATCTGAATGCTCCAGGGACTTCCGCAGTCCTTTCGCTTCTTGTCGCAGCACAGCTGATCGATGTCTTTCAGCTTGTAGTTGAGACTCAAGAAATCGAACTGATTTAGACAGTGAGTTTGAATAGCTTGTGCAAGTGGTAGTGGCCAGTAACTCCAACACTAAACCAAGACAGGATGTGTCACTATCCTGAACCTTATGTGCATTACTTCCTTTACCGTTGCTTAATAAGGCACTCTTCCCCAATATTCTGTCAGCATTCTAAAAGAAGAAACAAGCAGACACATAACAAGTTTAGCATGTACTAGTATATGAAACTCATTTCAGTGAACCAGTTCATTAGTAAGGTGGACATGATTAAACTACCAAGTCTTCTATTGCCAAGTACTAGTACATAATAAAAGCATCAAACAAACATATATCTATGTCCTATGGTAGCAATGGAATCTTAAATTAGAACAGTTGTTCTTCTGGTTTAGGCACTTGTTATATGAACAGAGTACAGTAAGACGCAAGAATATAATACTTAAAAATAGAAAATGAGCTCATAGACCTTACCACATTCTTGGTTTGGGACCAGTACAGAACAAGGTGTTCCCAGTCATCGTCTAGTAAATGTGTCTCAAGAGAACGTAAGGGAATTTGATGAGTTTCTTTGCCGGTGAAGTACGTTTTCTTCAGGTAATTCCGATACTGCCACCAAGCATTCTTGAAGATAGCAGAGGTATTAGCACAGGTTACCTCATCCTGAGTTTCCAAATCGTCCTTCTCTATAGAGAAAAATGGGAAAATTTGCTGTATTATAACCATCATGGAGGTAGGATGTATGGGACGAAGCAAAGTAATTGCCATGAATAACATTACTTACACATAACTCCTGGACAAACACCTGCAACTGGCATTTTCCTTCATCTTCAGTATAATATATCCAAGATGGTAAGATACACACATACGATTTAACAACATCAAATGCGATAGATGCTAAACTACGACTAGCTGGTTGTGCTTCCTCCACAGGAATAGGCGTACGAACTGGTGGAGTTGGGGTTCGCCATGATAGTACTGGCCCTTTGGGCACTGGAGCTGCCTTACTAACTGCTCTTGTTTGGGAGCTCTGTGGTGGAGATGGTGCTGTGTCAACAGGAACTGGGTTACTATCGGCTGGGGTTGGGGTTAGATTGGGTGAAGCTGGTTCTCTGTCCATCATAGTAGGGGTACAATCTGCGAGAGTTTGGGTTATGTGTGGTAGGGCTGGTTCTTGTGCATGTACAACCGGGGTGCTATCTCCACCAAGAGGTAGCACTATTTTATTTGAAGACCGTGTTTTTAGTCCGCTAGATACTGGCATCACCCGCTCCAATTCAAATGGATGATAAACAGGAAACATAGTTGAATGTACAGACATTGTATGAGAGACAGATGCAATAGATAGTGTGGAAAAAAGAGAGCATGCAATAGTTGACATGTATATTGTTTAACTAAAACGGATAGCATGACATAATTTCACATATATGATGTCTATCTAAACTGGATAGCATAGCATAACATAATTCAAAGATATGATGAATAACTAAACATGATCACATGACATAATTCACCTACGTGTTATCTAAGTAATCAGGATTGCATCATTTAATTCACATATGTGATTTATATGCTAAATAGAGGGCATTCGATATGATGTCTGAACTAAGAACATGGTGTTGAATATTGTGTATATGATGTCTAAACTATGCAATGCAAGACACCGTATGCATGATATGAGAAGTATAACCGTGCCAAGTTAGAGCATAAACCTCAGCGGGGGAATAGGACTGGTCATCTGTCTCTGAATCCATCTCTGAGGAGCTATCGGGACCCAACAAGAGATCTGCTTCGACAGGTAGCACTGTCTGCTATGAAGGCCTTGTTTTCACTCCAGATTTTTCCATCTCCCACCCAAATGGCTGATTCACAGGAAGAGTAGTTTAATGTACAAACATTGTCGACAAATGGAAATGTAATGAAGAAAAGGATGGGCAAGATATCATTCAAATATATGATGCCTGGTTAAACAGGATGGCATTGCACATTTCACATATATTATGGCTGGCTAAAAGACATGAGACTGCATAATTCCCATATATGATATAGAAACTAAACAGATGGCATTACAAAACATGTCTAAACTAAGTAGATGACATATATGATGTCAAAAGTAGGCACTGCAAGGAAACATATGCATGATATGACTAAGATCATAATGCCAAGGTAGAGAAAACACCTTGGGGGGTAAATAGGAGTGGTCAGCGGCGTCCGAATCCGCCTCAGAACAGATATCTTCCTCTGGATTACAATCTGGAGAGGGGTGGGGAGGGTTTGCCATTGAACCCACCATGGAGCGATGTCTGCATGACATTGTATTGCCGCGCAAAACTCTTCTCTTTTTCTCTACATGTTCAACATGACTGTGTACAATATCTGACATGCATATGAAAAAATATGGTGAGATTATGTAAGGAGAGCATGTAGAATTTAGAGTGATGGTAACAACCAGTGGATCGATGTTTTTCTGTTGAACCAAAATAGCCCTAATGGATCGACGTGAATATATAGTAATAAGTGATGCAACAAGTGTACAACCTCTTTGCCGTAGCCGTGTCGACCTCAGCATCATTGGGTTGGCCGCTGAAGCAGTTGAGGCAGAGGTGGCTGTCGGAGGTGTGGAGGTAGATCTGAGGAATCTGTAGACGGCGTCCAGGGCACTGCTCTGTTGTGATGGATCGTTCTGTCGTTGGAGCAGCTCCGGTGAGCCGTAAGACGTCAAGGATGAAGCAGCACAAGACTGACATCGTCAATCTCAAGTGGGATTCTAATAACATCTCCAATAGATGATGTAAAATGGATGTAAAATTAACATCACCAAAAACCACCTGACTACAACAGATGAGGTAAAAACTGTTGACTCTGAACTTAACTGTCGAAACTGAAATTTACTATGGAATCTGAATGCTACTGTCGAAACTGAACACAATGGTAGCAGAGAGGCACTTGACATGTAGTTTAGGGAGGGCCTGCAGTTCATCTTCAACCTGCACCCCCCTGAGCCGCTAACCACCACCGGCCGAACTGCCGGCCCCAGCGCCGCCTCGCCGCCCCGAAACAACTCGCCACCGCCGCCCCGACCAGCCGTCTAGGCCCCCACCCCCACCCTGAACCCTAAGATAGATAGTGGGGTACCTCTCTGGCGAGCCCCCATCCCGGCTGCGGGTGGTTCTTCCTTAACTCCGGCGAGCCCCCCAACACCTGAAAATTGACTGACCCAAAAGTCGATTCAGTCGACTGAAGTGTGGCTTAATCGGAGCAGAGCAGCAGCACGAGCGAGGGGTAGAGCAGCAGCAACAGCTGGGTGAGCGAGCGATCGAGCGAGAGTCGGAGCAGCGGCAGCAGATCCGGCTGGTATGGACGTCGCCGCCGAAGGGGCCTCGCACTGGGGGAGAGCCGCCGTGGAGATGTCGCCCGCGGCGCCGGCTTCAAGGTAGCCGCTCCATGGGGGTGCGGGATGGAGCACCGTTGGCGCCGGGAGGTCAAGTTAAGGAGAAGGTGCGATGCGATGAGTGTACAACCTCTTTGGTGGCGCCGAGTAGGCCTCGGCTTCGTCCGAGGAGTCGGTGAGGATGCTGCAGTTCCGGTGGAGCAGGTTAAGGCAGCGCTGTGGGGATGGAGCAGCCGTGATAGACGAGGCGATTGTCGGAGCAGCTCCTTGGAGGTGGAGGACGGGGCGGCTGAACCGGCGGGACGGCGAGATGGACGACGAATCCTCATCCGGGGAGGTGGACGGGGGACGTCGAGCTGTTGCGGTGGACGACATCATCGGGGAAGAGGCTCCGGCTGGGCAGCGGTGACGTGGCGGACGGAGGAGGGTGGGGTTTCGTGGCTGGAGCGGAGAGGTTATGGCGGCCTGGGATTTTGAATGGCGAAAAGGGGGCGATGGGAGGGGGTGAAGCATGACTTAGGAACGCGCTTGTCCAAAATGTAGGGTGTGTTACAAAAGTACCCCCCGCCGATTTGAACTAGCGGCCCTTTCGACTCGGGGTTAGAAGGGGGATTTCACGTGTCGGGATTTGGCAGCTGGAGGGAGTTTTCGCGCGCGTCGTAATTTCGGGATAGCAAGGCGCGGGTTGTGAAGGCGCCAGTTTTGGGTGCACGATATCTGAATTTTCGGGATATAACAAGACGCGGGTTGAATTTTAGGGACAAGCCTAACGTGTAGTAATATTGTACTTGTACGTACCAAATCAATTCGCACTTCCCTCAACCAAAAAGAAAACAAAAAAAATAAAACTATTCACACCACACAAAGAGAGAGTCTTGCCCCGTTTTACTATACAAATGCTATTCAAAGCTACTCCCTCCTTCCATCTATATAGGGCCTAATGCGTTTTTCGATGCTAACTTTGACCAAATATTAGAGCAATGATATATCACATGCAACTTACACAAAGCACACCGTTAAATTCGTCTGTGAAAGGTTCTTTCAATGATATAATTTTCACATTGTGCATGTAATGTACTATTAATCTTGTCAATAGTCAAAGGCGGTCTTAAAAATCTCATTACGCCCTATATAGATGGAAGGAGGGAGTATGAATCCATGTTATGTCCTATTAAATTTTTTCGCTTGCTGTATAATGCATGTAACCTACTCATACCAACATTTTAGTGCATTCCAAATGTCTATACTACCGCTGCAATTCGAACTACATTTGAATTCGTTTCTCTATTTCAATAAGAATCTACAATCATGATTGTTGCCAACTTCAACCATCATAGTTTCCTTGCTATCCACCAGATATAAATCAGACGGCCTATAATGCAGGATGGCAGGCACACCATCATCAACAACTCCGTTTTTTATAAGAGTAGAGATAAAATATATTAAATGTAGTATATCATGTTCATAACCACACCATGTGTATCACCGTTATATATATTCACACATCCGTCGGTTTGAAACACTATGATAAATTCTTCAAATATCCGAATTCGCTTTTTATAATGAAGTATATATGATCTCTATTCATCTTTTACACCCACACAACCCTCTTATCTTTGTAGCTAGCGCTAACTTTCTCTTGTGCATCACACACCCGCATCCCTCTCACCCTCCCTCAGCATTCTCTAGCTCCATCACGCAAAATCGTCTTTTCACTTTAGGTCGTTCACCCACGGTGTGTGTAGGCCCCCCAGCTCCTTCTTTACGGCACACATCGATCGATATGCCTCTCTATCCAGGTGTGCCTAGCACAAACACAAGCTTCCCCTCTTCTCTTGTCACCGTCCATGCCTCACTCCCACCACTCTTTTCATCGTTCTCGTACTCGCACACTCCTCCCCCTCGATATAGTATGCCTCTCGTACCACCTCCTACATGCATCCCTCTCTCTCTATCCTTCTCCTCGTGCCTCATTTGCTTCTAACACACACATGCATGTATACCGATCGATCTCCCAACATATACCTAGATCGACTTTAACTACCCCCCATCGATCGATGTACTTCACAAGTTATGTCTCTCCTTTCTCTTACAAAGGGCGATTGATCTTCCTATGTAGTTACGTCTGCTTACCACAGCCACATCGTCCCCCCTCATCATTCGTGCATGCCTCCTGACCCGTCTCTCACACGCACGTGCATAGACAACAAGTAACCATCTCCTCTCTTATTGATATTGCGGGCGTGCCCTCCGTTTGTCTAGCAAGCCTATCCCACCATTTGTTAGAAGCAACTCCACTACCACCCCCTCCAACACTCTAGCTCTGTCTCTCTCCCAACCTTATTCATCTCCTGCACATATGCATGGATGCCAATCGATCTCCCTTAATACATGAGGCAGATCGATCTCCTTAATACATGAGGTAGGCCTCTCTCCTCCTCCACACATATACCAGCCATTGTACCTCTATAGTTAATTGGGCCTCCCTCTTCCCCCACCACACACTGATAGTCGAGCGCTGCAGGTAGGTATCCATGCCACAGAGACAAACTGCACATGTCGCATCTCACGTTCCAGTAGGCCAGCCACTCTATATCTTTGATGTGGGCACACACAAATTCGATGGCACTCTTTATCGATCGCGCGCGCACACACACACACATCATCCCTCTCTTCGATTCTATGGACACCTCAAGCCGATGATACCTCCACTCTCTTCTCGTGGATCGCCCCCTCTATATATATGTTATATCTAGGACTCTATTTCACACACATTGCATATGTTAAATTTTTTGATTGACCCCCCCAAACTCTCAAGAACCCATACAGTATATCTCTCTAGGTTTGTACCTCTCTCACACAAGCCATGTAGGTGGTGTACATATACAAGAAGAGAATAGGTGCACCGTGCACGTACTCACGCTTCGTGCCCAGCCACACCCGCGCGGGTACATGATGGAGCTCATTTCTCCACAGAAGCTGAATTTGTTTTTGAAACAACAGGTGGCCAGAGACTTGAAAACTTATTTGCCCATTAGTGACTTGTCAGGGCGGTGGATTTTAATTTGTACGATAATGCTGCATCCACCTAAAGTAATGAAAGTTCTTACGTAAACTTCCTAGTAATTCCCTTTTCATAGGTGCAACATTACTCCTAACATTTGTAATATCAGTTTGAAACTTGTAATATTGCCGTGTCCTATTCCCGCGTTTTCAAAATCCTGCGAATCAAACAGGTCCTGAGTTGGTGATGATGTTGTGCCTCCCATCTTTCACCAATAGCCGTCGGTTCTAGATCTGACGCATACAAACCAAGCTTCTCCACTTTTGCAAAAAGATGCCCGCACTTGTTCCCTATTTACAAACAACTCCTTTTCTCTCACAATCAGCCTCATCTCCTCCCCACCACATCTAGAAGTAGAAGGCCGTGGAAAAATATGGCGCGATGGCCGCTACCGGAGCCGTCCACCCCCAATCTTGGTGTTCCGTGCAATGCACGGGCATCTACGCACGGGAAATTATGTCGAACAGGGCTAGTTGTAAGCAGGCTAGCTCTACAGCCATGATGATAGTGACTGCAGATGGTGAGGCTGACTATGGTATGCCGAACACGGCGCCTATACTCAGGTGTCATCTCCGGCACAGGGTCTTGTCACTTCATTGTGAGGAGCAGCACATAATAATTTGACCAACGGGTAGTACAGTGCTAGTACTCCTACTACTACATTGGTAGTACTACTACTAGTACTAGTAGCACCACCGTCTGGATTTAGGAGTACTACCACGTCCATCTGGATTTTATTATTTGACTAGCAATATCTAGTAATGCATGTCACCAAAAATGTACTACTCCCTTTGTAAATAAATACATGGTGTTTTATTCCTATCAGTGAGAGAACTTAATGTTTTTTTGCTACTCCTAACTAGAGTACTAATAGGA
This sequence comes from Triticum urartu, assembly GCF_003073215.2. Lineage (NCBI taxonomy): Eukaryota > Viridiplantae > Streptophyta > Magnoliopsida > Poales > Poaceae > Triticum > Triticum urartu. The sequence continues at coordinate 440,816,589 of NC_053025.1, read as the reverse complement.
TTACATGCAATGAACTAAACACTGCATGTCATGTTTGGTAGTCTCAAGTCATTGAAAGCATGCACGACCCACATCTCTCATTGGTTGATATGTCACGAAATAAGAAACAAGGAGGGAGTTAATGCACCGTGCCTAAGTATTTTGGGATTATTTGGTTTTCGTAAGGTGACTTACACAACATTTTTGTTTACATGCATTAACATTTTATTAGTTAAATCAAAGGTCAAAACTTGGCGCAAAATGCAAAGGGGACCAATAAACCAGTAAACATCAAACTTCTCTCGTTTGGCCCCAACTAGAGGTCCGGTGAGATGACTATACGGCACCGGCACGGAGGGGGACGCAGCTTCATTGACTTACGGCAAATGCCTTTGGGTGAATGAAACGTGGCCCCAGGGGGTGGCTGGCCCACCTATCATACAGCCAAAGGCAGGTGCAGTAGAGGGCTGAGGAGTAGTACGAAATCCTACGCACCTACGCATGCTAACCAAGGGCTGAGTGATCACTCGAATCGCAAGATCAGTTGATTAGAAGCTACGCTAGACACATGGAGGCGATGAGCGCGAGCATCAGCCGACTATGCCAGATGGTCCACGATGCCGGCCTGCAGCCCGACACCGAGGAACGTCTCCAGGTAGTATTGCTTGAGGCCGCCAGGGCGAGGGGCCGCTTGGACGACAGCTTCGTCTCCTTGTTCGATGAGGTCCTTGTCGGTTTCCTCGACAAGTTCACCGTCGTCAAGAAGCTTGTGGACGACTTTGACGTAAGCCTCCAGCCGACGCGTCCAGGCTCTGCGATGCCCGCCACCTTCAACGACCACTATGGTAACAACCTCTTTGACACACTGGTGGCCTTGCGACTGCCCGCCGTCACGCCGAAGAATGTCCACCTCGAGGTCGCGCTCGCCGCGCAGCGCCTGGCGCAGCAAGACACCATAGACATAATCACCCACGTCTATGCGCAAATCGTCCACAAGGACTACTACATGCAAGAGGAGGACGATAGGATGCTGGCCTTCTTGGAGCGCAGGGCAACCTTGGACAGCACTATTCAGAAGCACATTGAGCTCGCCGCCAACGCTGCTGCTCCTCACACGTTGGTTGGTGACCCGACGCACTAGGGCGTGAGGATGTCATTGAACGTTGATGGATCCGTATGTATTTTTATCTCTCCATCAAATCCATGTAGTAGTATATGATACTACAGTAATTATCTTACCTTTCGCATCAACTTCATAATTTTCGTACGTACTCCATGCATGAACGGCACCAGAACCAAACTTCTCATTACTCTAGGCAAAATCGTTATTTTCTATCTATCGGTCGCGCCATGGAGCAGAACCAAATTTTACAAGTTACGAGTTCAAAAGGAAAAGCCTGCCGTGTTCGCGTCGCACCCCCACACGGTTGGTCCGGCACGCCGCTCAAGCGGGAATGCGTGCGGTGTTGCATTTTCACTTACAAGTGGGACCGCAGTTGAGCAAACCGACTATCGGCAAACCCCCATCCCACCCACCGTGTGATGGCTGAGAAAACAGGAGGGAGAAGAGATGGCTGTAGCATGGACTCCAAGAAAATTGGTGTCGGATGGGACTCGTGTGGGTGGCGTGTGCCGTATTGCTAGACGTGAATGCTAGTTATGGCCCATGCCACCCCACTATATCGAGCCTATATCGAGGTACGTAGAACAAATTTCCTATAGTCCATGCTCAGCCCTCCTCTATCTCTCTTCTCAGCCAGCCAGCGGACGCCCGGAGCCCATCGTCTGTTTGCTCACATGCGGCCCCACATGTCAGTGAAAACGCAAGAGGACCCACTGAACCTGCACATCTTTCACCTCAACGTGTTGGTGATGAAAAACAAATCCAATAAAGATCTTCGATGGCCGCTTTTGGAATTACTCAAGAGTAGTAAGATTCTATTTACAGTTTAACCCAAGATGCACATCTCGTGGCTTCAACTACCACTCTATTTTCTTTCATGACATGACCTGGATGCTGGATGTCCCACGTGTCAGCAAAAGGAGGAAGAACCCGACCAAATCTTTGGTTCTGCTCTCGGATGAGATTAGTGCACTTGTTGATACTCCTACTAGAATAGAGGCTAGACATGAGACTAGATGCGAGGAAGCAACGTCTACTTCTTTACACTCGAAGAAGAAAGAATCATGCAAGATCGAGCCTCCGCAGATCAACAATGAATGCAACGAGAAGGCACTAATCCAACTTACAGGAGTAGTAAAATGTATTCCTGTGGTTCTTGTTTTCTTTGGTCTTTCTTTTCTAGTCAAAATTATCGCTGGAGTTCGTGCAAAACGGAGGTCCGTTTGGGGCCATGTGTTGGAGTTGGCCTTACAAGTGGGACCGCAGTTAAGGAAACCGACTATCGGCAAACCCCCACCTCGCCCGCCGTGCGATGGCTGAAGTTGGAGAAACAATGAGGTTGAAGAGATTGCTCTAGCATGGACTCCAAGAAATAATATGGTGTCAGATGGATGTCGTGGTGGTGGCGTGTGCCGTACTCCTGGACGTGAATGCTAGTTCTGGCCCATGCCACCCTACTACTCCTACTACTTACTCCTACTATATAGTACTAGTATCGAGGATTTGAGGTGCTGGTTACGTACAGCGAACACATTAACATATGGCTACAGTAAAAACACCCGCCCGACGCGCGAAGCATGTGAAGCTAGTACAAATAGTGTAATACTATTGTTGATTGGCCTCATCCGATAACCTGTTGCAATGCACGTACAATGTATTCGGAAAATATTTTTTGCCTCGTCGCACCACTCACTCAGAGAAGCGACTCGAAAGCCATTCATAAATTTAGTAAGTTTATCACAGGCATATCATTTTATTACATACAATGGGTCATCAACCCACATCGACAACGAGGATACATTATAAATACTAAAGTTTTCACCACACAACAAATAACAAGCCATGAAATGAACTTCAACTCAACCATTCCGCGGCGTTGGAAACGCTTGCTTTGAACCACAAGTGATTCTCTGGGACGGGCCATCCGTTGTCGATCTGGACACCAACGCAGGACTGATCATCCAGGCTGAAGCGGCCTACTATATCGGTACCAGGGTAGGGAACCACCCAAATGTCCGAGGTATAGACACAGTTGCTTCTCATAAATGTGTCAATAGTAGTTGGATTGCCTTTCACCATCATCGGATAGTTTTGTCCAAGGAAGAGCAAGTTTTATCCAAGACTATCAATTTTGTGCCAGGGAGAAGGAGTTGGCGCTAGCACACTAGTATCCATCCCGAATACCATGCAACGGGTGTTGGAATAGGTCCGTAGAGTGCGACCATGGGAGACACCTGCTTCCTTAGCAGTAACATCATCAGTGGGCTATATACACACAAGAAGAGGTGATCCATCGGAATTAGTTGCCAGGCGCCACAAAGTATATGGGCGCTGCTCGTGATCATCACCATCGGCATCTCCCCCTTGGTTATAAAATTTTTCAAGTATAGGTGGTGGGATGTTCACAGGACCTTGGAAACACAAGAAGAAGGTTAATTAGTAAAGGGAAACTTGCTAACCCGCTTGCATGTGGATGAAACAATTATAATTACGGTGGAAGACAAACGTACCGAAACTACGAGGATACCATGCAAAAAGAGTGCCACGAGTGGTGGCAGCAAACACAAGGCCCTCGTATTGAATTGCATCACAGTACTCATTCATGCACAAAAACTGATTTTTGAGCAATGTCCATCGAGTCAAACCACTAAGGATGGCAACAAGCTTGTCGAAGATAGCAACAACTTCATAGTTGTTGTAATTCCAAGAGCGGTTGGGAACTCGACAAATTTCTATCTTCCATAGAAGACAGTCACCATGATCGTATTTGAACGCGCGTACATTACCGGTGTGCTCAACCTCTGGGCAGTGTGCTGAGATTTTTGGAAGTGGAACCCGGTGACGAGTGTATACATTCACAAGTTCCCACTCGTAGTTGGACCCAATGTAAACAACCCAATCTCCATTTGCACCCGCCCAAGCCTTGCCCTCAAGTGATGGCATCTTAACATCATACGTATCATTATCAAGCGGCATCAACTTGCACAGGGCGAGGCCTCCGTCGTGCTGGCGCCAGTCATCAGGGTCACGACGAAGAAGATAGGGGAGATCAAACCGCTCCTTGACTCTTGGGTTCTTTGTAGTGATGTTACTAGTTGAGTCGAGAATGGGCTTGAACGAACCTGCCATTCTAGCCGAGGTGATGACGTCGCACTGATCAATGAGTTCCTCCACCATGTCATCTTTTAGATTGGGGCAAGAATAACGGGGTCATTTCCGGACTGTTCCCTCCATGGAGAAGACGATCGAACAATGGCAAAAGAAAGGGTGAATGGCTGAAGGAAAATGGAGGAGGGAGAGGAAGAGCGTGCGACAGCAGTTCCAAATTGAGAGGGAAAGGCGAAGAGTCGGTGGATGGTTGCGAGTTTGCCACGGTTCACGAAGAGGCGCCCCGGCCTACACGTCCGTTCGGAAATACTCCTACTACTCGCCGTCGTCTCACTGATATGTTGGAACGGGACCACATGTCAATGAAACATGGTGTGTAATTTCTCGTGCAAAATGCAATCTGGTCGCGTTGGCCCGAGGTGCCGCATTAGTTATCGACCTTTATTTTTTAATGGCGTGCCAATCAGTTTTGAAGCACGACTAACTGGTACTGTATGTGGAGAGGATGATAGTAGGGACCCGCCAAGGTCATGGCAGTACGCAAGCAAGTGCCTCCTTATTTCAAGCCAATAAAAAATGGCTCCTCCTAGTGGATTTCTGACATCTGGGTCCCATGCCATTGTCAACGTAGTCAATAAATGAGAGAATTGCACAACGAGCGGCTGACACCAGGGACCCAGCAGCTCGCCTAGTTATTTTTGTTTTGGGTTAATTTGATAAATGCCACTCCAAATATGGTGTATCCGAGAAATGCCACTGCAATTTCCAAACTTTGAAAAATGCCATTTCATGCCATTTCTAGTGGCATTTTTCGAAGTCTGGAGTGGCGTTTTTCAAAGTTTGCAAAAATTGCAGTGGCATTTTTCAAAGTTTGGAAATTGCAGTGGCATTTTTATGAATCACCATAATTGGAGTGGCATTTATCTAATTTGTTTTTGAGATGGAAGCAGGGTGTCAACTGGGCTGTGCTGGACACTCTGGCCTGTCTAGACAACCTTTTCTTTTATGTTTACCATAGACCAGCCCAGTAGTTTTTTTCTTTCTGAAAATGGCTAGCCCCGTTCTTTTGTGATTTGTCAAGTAAGTCGCTTTATTAGGCGTGCTGGGCTGCAAATCTTTCAAGACAAGGAGAGCTTCATTCGGCTAGCCGAGAAAATGGCCTATCAGTAATGAGAAATGGGTTGTACATTTTTAAAACACATCAAACCGACAATTATTTTCAAATATCTTTTTTTCCATTTCGAGATTTTAAATTGCATCGATTTTTATGCATGGACAATTTATTGGATTTTATATTGATATACATTTATTTTTAAAATCAGTCTGAATGTGACTCAAAATTTCGGGATTAAAAACAGTTCAGACCGCACTGACATATGCAAAATTTCGTATAATTTTTTAACCGTGGCCACAATATGGGCTGTAATGCTAACATAAAGAATATGGGCTCCAAAAAACCCGTAAGAATTAGCAAATGGGTTGTAAATTATTTGAAATAATGGCAGATGGGCTGTATGCTGTTTTCCACAGATTTGAGGCTTTCCACAGATGGCCTGTATACTGTTCGATGTCCATCCAACGGCCGTCGTGCTTCTTCAATCTCTGCTCTTCCTGCTCCAGCCGCTCAAACAAGCGCCAGCGGGATTGCCTGCTCCCTCCTCCCCGTGGCCGGCTGTGCTGCCGCGCAGGCCTCACCGCCCCACCATACTCCCATCGCTGGCCTAGCCATCCCTCTACTGACCCACACCTGGTGTTATTCTCCAGCAATGGCAGACGAACCAGCAAACCCTCATACAGTCATACTCCCCTCCGTGTGTGAAACAAAAACAACGGCCGAGTCTTCCCTGCCTCCGTGTCGTTCCCTTCCTAGGCCTCGCCGTCGTCCACCGCCCTGGTGCTCTCGGCGTGGCGTTGTCAACGACCGACATGCATCTGAAGTGGACTGTATGTGGAGAGGCTGACAGCTCGGTCCACGGCCGCACGCAAGGAAATGCCTCCTTATTACGCGCAAAATAATGATTTCCTCCACCTGACATCTGGAACCCACCTAAACGGCCTCTGTATTTCGTGAAAAAAACATTACCGCCGCTGACAGCTCAGACCCACCAGCTACGTCTTCGCACGCAAGGAAGTGCCTCCTTATTACGCACAAAAAAATGAATACTCCCCCTGCTAGCTGGGACCCAGTATAGTGGGCCTACTAAGTTGACGGGGACGAAGGGCTTTGTCAACTTAGTCAATATGCACGATTCTAACTCGACTGACCGTACGATGTCCATCCAACGGCCGTAGTGCTTCTTCAACCTCTGGTCTTCTTGCTCCAGCCGCCCAAAGAAGCACCGGTCGTGTCGCCTGCTCTTGCCTCCCGTGGCCGGCTGTGCTGCCGCGGAGGCCTCACCGCCCCCATACTACTCCCACCGCTGGCCAGGCCATCCCTCCACTCCACTCACCCACACCCCCTGTTATTCTGCAGCGACGGTGAAGGAAATATGCCCTAGAGGCAATAATAAAGTTATTATTTATTTCCTTATATCATGATAAATGTTTATTATTCATGCTAGAATTGTATTAACCGGAAACATAATACATGTGTGAATACATAGACAAACAAAGTGTCACTAGTATGCCTCTACTTGACTAGCTCGTTAATCAAAGATGGTTATGTTTCCTAACCATGAATAAATGAGTTGTTATTTGATTAACGGGATCACATCATTAAGTGAATGATCTGATTGACATGACCCATTCCATTAGCTTAGCACCCGATCGTTTAGTATGTTGCTATTACTTTCTTCATGACTTATACATGTTCCTATGACTATGAGATTATGCAACTCCCGTTTCCCGGAGGAACACTTTGTGTGCTACCAAACGTCACAACGTAACTGGGTGATTATAAAGGAGCTCTACAGGTGTCTCCAAAGGTAAATGTTGGGTTGGCGTATTTCGAGATTATGATTTGTCACTCCGATTGTCGGAGAGGTATCTCTGGGCCCTCTCGGTAATGCAAATCACTTAAGCCTTGCAAGCATTGCAACTAATGAGTTAGTTGCAGGATGATGTATTACAGAACGAGTAAAGCGACTTGCCGGTAACGAGATCGAACTAGGTATTGGAATACCGACGATCGAATCTCGGGCAAGTAACATACCGATGACAAAGGGAACAACGTATGTTGTTATGCGGTCTGACTGATAAAGATCTTCGTAGAATATGTAGGAGCCAATATGAGCATCCAGGTTCCGCTATTGGTTATTGACCGGAGACGTGTCTCGGTCATGTCTACATTGTTCTCGAACCCGTAGGGTCCACATGCTTAAGGTTACGATGACAGTTTTATTATGAGTTTATGCATTTTGATGTACCGAAGTTTGTTCAAAGTCCCGCATGTGATCACGGACATGACGAGGAGTCTCGAAATGGTCGAGACATAAAGATTGATATATTGGAAGCCTATGTTTGGATATCGGAAGTGTTCCGGGTGAAATCGGGATTTTACCGGAGTACCGGGAGGTTACCGGAACCGGAGTACCGGGAGGTTACCGGAACCCCCCGGGAGCTAATGGGCCATGAGTGGGCCTTAGTGGAAAGAGAAGAGGGCAGCCAATGGGCGCGCGCCTCCCCTCCCTTGGTCCGTAATAGGACTAGGAGAGGGGCCGGCCCCTCTCTCTCTTTCCCCCCGCGAATCCTATTCCAACTAGGATTGGGGGGGAATCCTACTCCCGGAGGGAGTAGGACTCTCCTGGCGCGCCCTCTCTGGCCGGCCGCCCCTTAGTCCTTTATATACGGAGGCAGGGGCACCCAGAAACACAAGTTGATCCACGTGATCATTCTTAGCCGTGTCCACGTGATCATATTCTTAGCCGTATGCGGTGCCCCCTTCCACCATAGTCCTCGATAATATTGTAGCGGTGCTTAGGCGAAGCCCTGCGATGGTAGTACATCAAGATCATCACCACGACGTCGTGCTAATAGAACTCTTCCCCGACACTTTGCTGGATCGGAGTCCGGGGATCGTCATCGAGCTGAACGTGTGCTAGAACTCAGAGGTGCCGTAGTTTCGGTGCTTGATCAGTCGAGCCGTGGAGACGTACGACTACATCAACCAAACGCTTCCGTTGTCGATCTACAAGGTACGTAGATCACACTCTCCCCTCGTTGCTATGCATCACCATGATCTTGCGTGTGCGTAGGAATTTTTTTGAAATTACTACGTTCCCCAACAGTGGCATCCGAACCTAGGTTTTATATGTTGATGTTATATGCACGAGTAGAACATAAGTGAGTTGTGGGCGATATAAGTCATAATGCTTACCAGCATGTCATACTTTGGTTCGGCGGTATTGTTGGACGAAGCGGCCCGGACCGACATTACGCGTACGCTTACGCGAGACCGGTTCTCCCGACGTGCTTTGCACATAGGTGGCTTGCGGGTGACAGTTTCTCCAACTTTAGTTGAATCGAGTGTGGCTATGCCCGGTCCTTGCGAAGGTTAAAACAGCACCAACTTGACAAACTATCGTTGTGGTTTTGATGCGTAGGTAAGATTGGTTCTTGCTTAAGCCCATTGCAGCCACGTAAAACTTGCAACAACAAAGTAGAGGACGTCTAACTTGTTTTTGCAGGGCATGTTGTGATGTGATATGGTCAAGACATGATGCTAAATTTTATTGTATGAGATGATCATGTTTTGTAACCGAGTTATCGGCAACTGGCAGGAGCCATATGGTCGTCGCTTTATTGTATGCAATGCAATCGCGCTGTAATGCTTTACTTTATCACTAAATGGTAGCGATAGTCGTGGAAGCACAAGCTTGGCGAGACGACAACGATGCTACGATGGAGATCAAGGTGTCGCGCCGGTGACGATGGTGATCACGACGGTGCTTCGGAGATGGAGATCACAAGCACAAGATGATGATGGCCATATCATATCACTTATATTGATTGCATGTGATGTTTATCTTTTATGCATCTTATCTTGCTTTGATTGACGGTAGCATTATAAGATGATCTCTCACTAATTATCAAGAAGTGTTCTCCCTGAGTATGCACCGTTGCGAAAGTTCTTCGTGCTGAGACACCACGTGATGATCGGGTGTGATAGGCTCTACGTTCAAATACAACGGGTGCAAAACAGTTGCACACGCGGAATACTCAGGTTATACTTGACGAGCCAAGCATATACAGATATGGCCTCGGAACACGGAGACCGAAAGGTCGAGCGTGAATCATATAGTAGATATGATCAACATAGTGATGTTCACCAATGAAACTACTCCATCTCACGTGATGATTGGACATGGTTTAGTTGATTTGGATCACGTAATCACTTAGAGGATTAGAGGGATGTCTATCTTAGTGGGAGTTCTTTAAGTAAATTAACTGAACTTAAATTTATCACGAAACTTAGTACCTGATAAGTATCTTGCTTGTTTATGCTTGTTTGTAGATAGATGGCTCGTGCTGTTGTTCCGTTGAATTTTAATGCGTTCCTTGAGAAAGCAAAGTTGAAATATGATGGTAGCAATTACACGGACTGGGTCCGTAACTTGAGGATTATCCTCATTGCTGCATAGAAGAATTACGTCCTGGAAGCACCGCTGGGTGCCAGGCCTGCTGCTGGAGCAAAGCCGGATGTTATGAACGTCTGGCAGAGCAAAGCTGATGACTACTCAATAGTTTAGTGTGCCATGCTTTACGGCTTAGAATCGGGACTTCAACGACGTTTTGAACGTCATGGAGCATATGAGATGTTTCAGGAGTTGAAGTTAATATTTCAAGCAAATGCCCGGATTGAGAGATATGAAGTCTCCAATAAGTTCTACAGCTGCAAGATGGAGGAGAACAGTTCTGTCAGTGAGCATATACTCAAAATGTCTGGGTATAATAATCACTTGATTCAATTGGGAGTTAATCTTCCAGATGATTGCGTCATTGACAGAATTCTCCAATCACTGCCACCAAGCTACAAGAGCTTCGTGCAAGGGATGAATAAGACTATTCCCGAGCTCTTCGCGATGCTGAAAGCTGCGGAGGTAGAAATCAAAAAGGAGCATCAAGTGTTGATGGTCAACAAGACCAATAGTTTCAAGAAAAAGGGCAAAGGGAAGAAGAAGGGGAACTTCAAAAAGAACGGCAAGCAAGTTGCTACTCAAGAGAAGAAACCCAAACCTGGACCTAAGCCTGAAACTGAGTGCTTCTATTGCAAGCAGACTGGGCACTGGAAGCGGAACTGCCCCAAGTATTTGGCGGATAAGAAGGATGGCAAGGTGAACAAAGGTATATGTGATATACATGTTATTGATGTGTACCTTACTAATGCTCGCAGTAGCACCTGGGTATTTGATACTGGTTCTGTTGCTAATATTTGCAACTCGAAATAGGGACTACGGATTAAGCGAAGATTGGCAAAGGACGAGGTGACGATGCGCGTGGGAAACGGTTCTAAAGTCGATGTGATCGCAGTCGGCACGCTACCTCTACATCTACCTTCGGGATTAATATTAGACCTAAATAATTGTTATTTGGTGCCAGCGTTAAGCTTGAACATTATATCTGGATCTTGTTTGATGCGAGACGGTTATTCATTTAAATCAGATAATAATGGTTGTTCTATTTATATGAGTAATATCTTTTATGGTCATGCACCATTGAAGAGTGGTCTATTCTTGATGAATCTCGATAGTAGTAACACACATATTCATAATGTTGAAGCCAAAAGATGCAGAGTTGATAATGATAGTGCAACATATTTGTGGCACTGCCGTTTAGGTCATATCGGTGTAAAGCGCATGAAGAAACTCCATATTGATGTACTTTTGGAACCACTTGATTATGAATCACTTGGTACTTGCGAACCGTGCCTCATGGGCAAGATGACCAAAACACCATTCTCCGGTACTATGGAGAGAGCAACAGATTTGTTGGAAATCATACATACAGATGTATGTGGTCCGATGAATATTGTGGCTCGTGGCAGATATCGTTATTTTCTCACCTTCACAGATGACTTAAGCAGATATGGGTATATCTACTTAATGAAACATAAGTCTGAAATGTTTGAAAAGTTCAAAGAATTTCAGAGTGAAGTTGAAAATCATCGTAACAAGAAAATAAAGTTTCTACGATCTGATCGTGGAGGAGAATATTTGAGTTACGAGTTTGGTGTACATTTGAAAAATTATGGAATAGTTTCGCAACTCACGCCACCCGGAACACCACAGCGGAATGGTGTGTCCGAACGTCGTAATCGTACTTTACTAGATATGGTGCGATCTATGATGTCTCTTACTGATTTACCGCTATCGTTTTGGGGATACGCTCTAGAGACGGCCGCATTCACGTTAAATAGGGCACCATCAAAATCCGTTGAGACGACGCCTTATGAACTGTGGTTTGGCGAGAAACCAAAGTTGTCGTTTCTGAAAGTTTGGGGCTGCGATGCTTATGTGAAAAAGCTTCAACCTGATAAGCTCGAACCCAAATCAGAGAAATGTGTCTTCATAGGATATCCAAAGGAGACTATTGGATACACTTCTATCACAGATCCGAAGGCAAGACTTTTGTTGCTAAATTCGGAAACTTTCTGGAGAAGGAGTTTCTCTTGAAGTGAGTGGGAGGAAAGTAGAACTTGACGAGGTAACTGTACCTGCTCCCTTATTGGAAAGTAGTACATCACAGAAAACTGTTTCTGTGACACCTACACCAGTTAGTGAGGAAGCTAATGATGATGATCATGAAACTTCAGAATAAGATACTACTGAACCTTGTAGATCAACCAGAGTAAGATCCGCGCCAGAGTGGTACGGTAATCCTGTTCTGGAAGTCATGCTACTAGATCATGATGAACCTACGAACTATGAAGAAGCGATGGTGAGCCCAGATTCCGCAAAGGGGCTTGAAGCCATGAAATCTGAGATGGGATCCATGTATGAGAACAATGTATGGACTTTGGTTGACTTGCCCGATGATCGGCAAGCAATTGAGAATAAATGGATCTTCAAGAAGAAGACTGACGCTGACGGTAATATTACTGTCTACAAAGCTCGACTTGTCGCAAAAGGGTTTCGGCAAGTTCAAGGGATTGACTACGATGAGACCTTCTCACCTGTAGCGATGCTTAAGTCTGTCCGAATCACGTTAGCAATTGCCGCATTTTATGATTATGAAATTTGGCAGATGGATGTCAAAACTGCATTCCTGAATGGATTTCTGGAAGAAGAGTTGTATATGATACAACCAGAAGGTTTTGTCGATCCAAAGGGAGCTAACAAAGTGTGCAAGCTCTAGAGATCCATTTATGGACTGGTGCAAGCCTCTCGGAGTTGGAATAAACGCTTTGATAGTGTGATCAAAGCATTTGGTTTTATACAGACTTTTGGAGAAGCATGTATTTACAAGAAAGTGAGTGGGAGCTCTATAGCATTTCTGATATTATATGTAGATGGCATATTACTAATTGGAAATGATATAGAATTTCTGGATAGCATAAAGGGATACTTGAATAAGAGTTTTTCAATGAAAGACCTTGGTGAAGCTGCTTACATATTAGGCATTAAGATCTATAGAGATAGATCAAGACGCTTAATTGGACTTTCACAAAGCACATACCTTGACAAAGTTTTGAAGAAGTTCAAAATGGATCAAGCAAAGAAAGGGTTCTTGCCTGTGTTACAAGGTGTGAAGTTGAGTAAGACTCAATGCCCGACCACTTCAGAAGATAGAGAGAATATGAAAGATATTCCCTATGCTTCAGCCATAGGCTCTATCATGTATGCAATGCTGTGTACCAGACCTGATATGTGCCTTGCTATAAGCCTAGCAGGGAGGTACCAAAGTAATCCAGGAGTGGATCACTGGACAACGGTCAAGAACATCCTGAAATACCTGAAAAGGACTAAGGATATGTTTCTCATATATGGAGGTGACAAAGAGCTCACCGTAAAAGGTTACGTTGATGCAAGCTTTGACACTGATCCAGACGATTCCAAATCGCAAACCGGATACGTGTTTACATTAAACGGTGGAGCTGTCAGTTGGTGCAGTTCTAAACAAAGCGTTGTAGCGGGACCTACATGTGAAGCAGAGTACATAGCTGCTTCGGAAGCAGCAAATGAAGGAGTCTGGATGAAGGAGTTCATATCCGATCTAGGTGTCATACCTAGTGCACCGGGTCCAATGAAAATCTTTTGTGACAATACTGGTGCAATTGCCTTAGCAAAGGAATCCAGATCTCACAAGAGAACCAAGCACATCAAGAGACGCTTCAATTCCATCCGGGATCTAGTCCAGGTGGGAGACATAGAGATTTGCAAGATACATACGGATCTGAATGTTGCAGACCCGTTGACTAAGCCTCTTCCACAAGCAAAACATGATCAACACCAAGGCTCCATGGGTGTTAGCATCATTACTGTGTAATCTAGATTATTGACTCTAGTGCAAGTGGGAGACTGAAGGAAATATGCCCTAAAGGCAATAATAAAGTTATTATTTATTTCTTATATCATGATAAATGTTTATTATTCATGCTAGAATTGTATTAACCGGAAACATAATACATGTGTGAATACATAGACAAACAAAGTGTCACTAGTATGCCTCTACTTGACTAGCTCGTTAATCAAAGATGGTTATGTTTCCTAACCATGAACAAATGAGTTGTTATTTGATTAACGGGATCACATCATTAAGTGAATTATCTGATTGACATGACCCATTCCATTAGCTTAGCACCCGATCGTTTAGTATGTTGCTATTGCTTTCTTCATGACTTATACATGTTCCTATGACTATGAGATTATGCAACTCCCGTTTGCCAGAGGAACACTTTGTGTGCTACCAAACATCACAACGTAACTGGGTGATTATAAAGGAGCTCTACAGGTGTCTCCAAAGGTAAATGTTGGGTTGGCGTATTTCGAGATTAGGATTTGTCACTGCGATTGTCGGAGAGGTATCTCTGGGCCCTCTCGGTAATGCACATCACTTAAGCCTTGCAAGCATTGCAACTAATGAGTTAGTTGCAGGATGATGTATTAAAGAACGAGTAAAGAGACTTGCCGGTAACGAGATTGAACTAGGTATTGGAATACCGACGATCGAATCTTGGGCAAGTAACATACCGATGACAAAGGGAACAACGTATGTTGTTATGCGGTCTGACTGATAAAGATCTTCGTAGAATATGTAGGAGCCAATATGAGCATCCAGGTTCCGCTATTGGTTATTGATCGGAGACGTGTCTCGGTCATGTCTACATTGTTCTCGAACCCGTAGGGTCCGCATGCTTAAGGTTACGATGACAGTTTTATTATGAGTTTATGCATTTTGATGTACCGAAGTTTGTTTGGAATCCCGGATGTGATCACGGACATGACGAGGAGTCTCGAAATGGTCGAGACATAAAGATTGATATATTGGAAGCCTATGTTTGGATATCGGAAGTGTTCCGGGTGAAATCGGGATTTTACCGGAGTACGGGGAGGTTACCGGAACCCCCCGGGAGCTATATGGGCCATAGTGGGCCTTAGTGGAAAAGAGAAGGGGCAGCCCAAAGTGGGCCGCGCGCCCCTCCCCTCCCTTGGTCCGAATAGGACAAGGAGAGGGGGCCGGCCACCCTCTCTCTTTCCCCCCCTCCGCGAATCCTATTCCAACTAGGATTGGGGGGGGGGAATCCTACTCCCAGAGGGAGTAGGACTCTCCTGGCGCGCCTCTCCTAGGCCGGCCGCACCCCCCCTTTAGTCCTTTATATACGGAGGCAGGGGCACCCCAGAAACACATAAGTTGATCCACGTGATCATATTCTTAGCCGTGTGCGGTGCCCCCTTCCACCATAGTCCTCGATAATATTGTAGCGGTGCTTAGGCGAAGCCCTGCGACGGTAGTACATCAAGATCGTCACCACGCCGTCGTGCTGACAGAACTCTTCCCCGACACTTTGCTGGATCGGAGTCCGGGGATCGTCATCGAGCTGAACGTGTGCTAGAACTCGGAGGTGCCGTAGTTTCGGTGCTTGATCGGTCGAGCCGTGGAGACGTACGACTACATCAACCAAACGCTTCCGTTGTCGATCTACAAGGTACGTAGATCACACTCTCCCCTCGTTGCTATGCATCACCATGATCTTGCGTGTGCGTAGGAATTTTTTTGAAATTACTACGTTCCCCAACAGACGGCAGCGCAGCCGAACCAGTGAACCCTCGTACTCCTCTCCGCGTGGGCATCCACTGTCGCGTCTTCCCCGGCTCCGCGTCGTCCCCTTCCTAGGCCTCGCCGTCGTCCACCACCGTGGTGCTGTTGGCGTGGTGTGGTCAATGTGGTCAACGACCGAATTCCATTGGAAGAATACTGTACGTGGAGAGGCTGACAGCTGGGTCCATGGCAGCCGCAAGGAAGTGCCTCCTTATTACGCGGAAAATAATTATTCCTCCACCTCACAGCAGGGACCCACCGGACGCCCACCAGTATATCACAAAAAAAGCGTTTGCCCCTGACCGCTGGGACCCACCCGATGGTCCACCATATTTCATGAAAAAAACGTTCCCCCTGCTGTCAGCTCGGACCCACCGGAAGTGCCTCCTTATTACGCATAAAAAATGAATACCCCCTGCTAGCTGGGACCTACCTTAGTGGCAGGCTGACTTGTGGGCCTACTAAGTTGACGGGGATGGAGGGCTTTGTCAACTTAGTCAATATGCACGATTCTAGCTCCAGTGACCGTACGATGTCCATCCAACGGCCGTAGTGCTTCTTCAACCTCTGGTCTTCTTGCTCCAGCTGCCCAAACCAGCGCCGGTCGTGCCTCGTGCTCCTGCCTCCCGTGGCCGGCTGCGATGCGGCGGAGGCCTCACCTCCCCCTACCACTCCCACCGCTGGCCAGGCCATCCCTCTACTCACCCACACCCCCTGTTATTCTGCAGCGGTGGCAGCCTCACACCGCAGCGAACCAGTCAACCCTCGTACTCCTCTACGCGTGGGCATCCACTGCCGTGTCTTCCCCGGCTCCACGCTGTCCCCTTCCTAGGCCTCGCCGTCGTCCACCGCCCTGGTGCTCTCGGCGCGGCGTGGTCAACGTGGTCAAGGAACGGCTTCCATCGGACGTGGACTGTACGTGGAGAGGCTGACAGCTGGGTCCACGGCCGCAGCAAGGAAGTGCCTCCTTATTACGTGCAAAATAATTATTCCTCCACCTGACAGCGGGGACCCACCGGACGGGCCACCAGTATTTTGCGAAAAAAATCGTTTCCCCCTGACTACTGGGACCCACCGGACGGGCCACCGTATTTCGTGAAAAAAACGTCCCCCCCCGCTGTCAGCTCGGACCCACCGGAAGTGCCTCCTTATTACGCACAAAAAAATGAATACTCCCCCGGCTAGCTGGGACCCACCTTGCTGGGAGGCTGACTTGTGGGCCTACTAAGTTGACGGGGACGAAGGGCTTTGTCAGCTTAGTCAATATGAATGATTGTAGCTCCAGTGACCATACGATGTCCATCCAACGGCCATAGTGCTTCTTCAACCTCTAGTCTTCTTGCTCCAGCCGCCCAAAGCAGCGCCGGTCATGGCGCATGCTCCTGCCTCCCGTGGCCGGCTGTGCTGCCGTAAGGCCTCACCGCCCCCTACTATTCCCACCGTTGGCCAGGACCTGCGGCGACGACAGCCTCACACCGCAGCTGTTGAACCAGTGAACCCTCGTAGTCCTCTCAGCGCGGGCTTCCACTGCCGCGTCGTCCCCTTCCTAGGCCTTGCCGTCGTCCACCGCCGTGGTGCTCTCCACGCGGCGTGGTCAACGTGGTCAAGGAACGACTTCCATCGGAAGAGTACTGTACGTGGAGAGGCTGACAACTGGGTCCACGGCCACAGCCCAGTTTTTTTGTGATTTGCCAAGTAAGTCGCTTTGTCAGGCCTGTTGGTCTGCAAATCTTTCAATACGAGCAGAGCTTTCATTCGGCTGGCCGAGAAAATGGCCCATCAGTAATGAGAAATGGGTTGTACATTTTTAAAACACATCAAACCGGCAATTAGTTTCAAATATCTTTTTTTCATTTCAAGATTTTAAATTACATTAATTTTTATGCATGGAGAATTTGTTGGATTTTATATTGATATACATTTATTTTTAAAATCAGTTTGAATGTGAGTCGAAATTTCGGGATTAAAAACAGTTCGGACCGCACCGAAATATGCAAAATTTCGTATAATTTTTTATTCATTGCCACAATATGGGCTGTAATGCTAACAAAAAGAATGTGGGCTCCAAAAAAACCTTAAGATTAGCAAATGGGCTGTAAATTATTAGAAATAATGGCAGATGGGCTGTATGCTGTTTTCCACAGATTTGAGGCTTTCCTAAAAAAAGGTTGACGCACAAGCACTGACTGTTGGATGTCCATCCAACGACCGTCATGCTTCTTCAATCTCTGCTCTTCCTGCTCTAGCCGCTCAAACAAGCGCCGGCGGGACTGCCTGCTCCCTCCTCCTCGCGGCCGGCTATGCTGCCGCGCAGGCCTCACCGCCCGACCGCACTCTCATCGCTGGCCTAGCCATCCCTCTACTCACCCACACCTGTTATTATTCTCCGGCGACGGCAGACGAACCAGTAAACCCTCGTACAGTCGTACTCCCCTCCGCGTGGGAAACAACTGCCTAGTCTTCCCTGCCTCCGTGTCGTCCCCTTCCTAGGCCTTGCCGTCGTCCACCGCCCTGGTGCTCTCGGTGCGGCGTGGTCAACGTGGTCAAGGAACAACTTCCATCGGACGTGGACTGTACGTGGAGAGGCTGACAGCTGGGTCCACGGCCGCAGCAAGAAAGTGCCTCCTTATTACACGGAAAATTAATGATTCCTCCACCTGACAGCTGGGACCCACCGGACGGGCCACTGTATTTTGCGGAAACATGTTTCCCCCTGACTGCTGGGACCCACCAGCTACATCTTCGCATGCAAGGAAGTGCGTCCAGGCAAAAAAATGATTCGCCCCCTGACTACTGGGACCCACCAGCTACATCTTCGCAGGCAAGGAAGTGCCTGACAGTCGGGACCCACCTGGTCGAAGCGTACGTAGCGTTGTCATTCTGGTCGCGAACGTGTACGTACATACTGGTCGATGTAGAGGCGCGCACGTTTCGTAGTAGAGGCGCGCACTTGTTGTAGTAGAGGCGCGCACGTAGCATGTACACGTACGTACATCGGCCAGGGTGCAAGAAAGAAAATACGGCCACGCATGTGTACATACGGGCAGGGTCTCAAACGCCTACTCACGCATATGTACGGCCAGGGCTCGTGTACATAGCTGGGTCGGAATGGAGAAACAACGTCATCATCGTGTTCATGGGGAGGCAACGAAATGCGTCGTGTTCATGGGGAGGCAACAGAATGCGTCGTGTTCATGGGGAGGCAACGGAATGCGTCGTGTTCATCGGGAGGCAACGGAACGCATAGGAGCCAACCGGCTGGGTCGGAACAGAATGCATGGTCTTGTTCATCGGGAGGGCTTGGACGGAACAGGCGATGGAAACGAGGCCTGGCATACCGCACAACGGAGGAAACAGACCTCCTACGTTCAGAATGGGGTCCTGTTGATCGGGAGGGGTGTGGCGTACCGCAAAATGGAGGAAACAGACCTCCTACTGTCGAAATGGGGGTCCTGTTCATCGAGAGGGGTGTGGCGTACCGCAAAACGGAGGAAACGGACTTGTGTTGGAGCGCTACGGTCGAAACGGGGGTCCTGTTCATCGGGAGGGGTGTGGCGTACCGCAAAACGGGACTCCATGGGATACTGTTCATCTCCACCGCCGACCCCCTCCAGCCTCCACGAGCTACTGTTCATCCACCGTCGACCTCCTCCAGCCTCCACCTGCGACTGTTCATCCACGGGCTCCTGTTCATCCAGCCTCCACCGCGCGCTACTCCACCGGCTACTGTTCAACCAGCCCTCTCCACGGGCTCCTGTTCAACCACCCCTCCACGGGCTACTGTTCATCCTGCCCTCCACCGTCTGCTGTTCATCCAGCCCTCCACGGGGTGGTCCTGTTCATCCAGCCCTCCACGGGGTCCTGTTCATCCAGCCCCAACCGGCTCGATCGATCGGGGTCCTGTTCATCTAGAGGCAACACCACGGGGTCCTGTTCATCCACCCCCACCGGGAACTGTTCATCCACCCCCCCGCAATGCTCACTGTTCATCCAGAGGCATCATCGACCGGCTTCAGTTAGCAGCAGTAGCGAAGGAATCGCTTGATCGGGTTCAGTTAACAGCCATCGATCGATTTCTCGGGTTCAGTAACGCGTAGCCTGCAGTGCAATCGCTCGGGATCAATTAGAGCCCAACGCCTCGCTTGGGTTCAGTTAGAGCCAACGCCTCGAACACACGCGCGTATGTGTATGAGAGAAGCGCGCATCGCTCGGCCCCCGACCTCCCACCGTAACCGGGAAGTCCCCGAAATTTTCCTCGCCCTCGCTTCGACCACGGTTTTTTCCGTCATGGACGGCCCAAAGAATGTCATGCAGCTGCGTCTCCGGCCCGCCCAGGACAAAAAGCCCATTTTCTGTCATGATTTTTTATCATAGAAGTAGGAGCCCACCACATCTATGATGATACCGGGTTTTGTCACAATTATCATCATAGAAGTGTCATATGTATGACATATTTTTTTTTCGTTCGACCCAAAATGTCACGGATGTGTCTTTTTTTGTAGTGCATGGCAAAACTGATCATCATGTTAACAATATGCCAGGAACAATATTTAGCAAAAGTAGAGCATGATAATGACAAGCTAGAGTACTCCATAATTACAACTAGAGGCATGAATGGATAGAGCAATACCACATTTTCAAAACATGATTACTTAACTATCTCAAAATATGCATGGATCTCATGGTAGCAACAAGTTTACATAGCATCAAAATGTAACATGAAAAGGACTTAGCAAAATTACTGTCTGAAATCTGCAACATCACATAGCCTACTTTCCATGCTTGTGTAGTCACCACATAACTCACAAAAATACAAGGCTTGCACTTCTGCAAAAGTGGCATGATGGAGCTCATAAAACATGTAGACATCATGCTCATAGGATGCACACACAAAATGCAACGAAGATGACAAATCATCAAGTTCGGTTAAATTCCAGTAGACAACATCATATAGCACTTTTGCAACGAGGCTTTTGGCATCAATATGGACAGTAACATGCATGCAAATGACACTAACATGAAGAACATCACAAGACGAACATTTTGATATATCATGCATGTAAAACAGAGCTACGTTCATGGAGATATGACATGTCAAAGTAGGGCACGAAAAGTTAGGGATTTCGGGGACTTAGAAGAAATTTACCATTGGATCTAGGGTTGACCCGTGCGCGTTCTTCGAGACGCCGGCAGATCTCGCCAGGGTTCCCCGGAGAGTGGCCGGAGAAGGTCGGGGATGGCGCTTCGGCGAGGGCTCGCCGGATCCAGGCGATGGGGCGCCAGATCTGGCCGGAGATGCTCGACGGTGGTGTCCGGTGCCGCGGCGGCGGCGGTGCTCGGCGGGGTCAGCGGCGAGGCGGCGGGCGGCGCTGCGGTGGATCGGGCGGCGAGGGGCGGTGGAGCGCGTCGCCGGCGAGCGGAGCCGCGGCTCGGGCGCGAGGCGTCCCGCGGGTGGTGGCACTGCGGATCGGGCCGGGCGGGCCCGCTGCGGGCTCGCCGGGCCGCGGTGGCGGGGCGGTGGTCGAAGGCCATGTGTCAGGCATGGATTGGTGTGGGGCTGTGGCAGTGATTTTTTTTGGTGAGTTCGGACATGTCTGGCGGCGTGAGAGGAGCGAGGCTAGGGTTTCATCCTTGATTTCAGGGAAGAGGGGCATATTTATAGGTAGGGGGAGCTAGGAGAGTCCAAATGAGGTGCGGTTTTCACCCACACGATCGTGATCCAACGACGAAGAGCATGGAGGGGGTTTAGATGGGCTAGTGGGCTGTTTTGGAGGGGTGCTGGGCTGCAAAGAGAGAGGGGCTTTTACAGTTACCTGTTAACCGTTGGGGCATCAAAGGACCTCCAAATGGAATGAAATTTGACAGGCGGCCTACGGTGATGTACCAAGGCCACTCGATATCTCGACCCATTCTGAGAAGATTTTTCTCCCACTCACGAAACAAAATTTGAGGGGTGCAACGGGTGCATCTGAGAGTCTCGGATTGCAAAACGGACAACGGGGAAAAGACCGGATGCATGAGACGAAGACGAATGCAAATGAGATGCACATGATGACATGAGATGAAATGCATGGCATGAACAAAATGCAAAATGAAGACAAAACCCAACCACAAAGGGAATATCATATCACATAACCAGAAATGGCAAGAGTTGGAGTTACAAACATGGAAAGTTACATCTGGGGTGTTACAATAATTCAAACTACAGTACTCGTAAATTCCGGCGACCGGCGTTTGAACTGTTCCCGTCGATCTAGATTCCGGCCGCCAATAAATACTACCTTGATCACGTCGTCCTGCCTGCATTCTCATCTACATCCTCCCCTCGCGCACCCTCTCTCTCTCTCTCTCTCTCAAATCTCTACCATGGCGCCGCCGGTCTGCCCACGCGCCGACGAGGAGTCGCCGCCCCCCGAGGACGCTCACTCGAATAGCAGCGACGAGGACCCCTACGCACCGCTGGAAGAGGTTGCGTCGGACCCCCCAACTTTGGATTGGTTTTGGGGCTAGTACAATCTTTGTATGTGGAAGTCGCTGCCACCGGCTGAGAAAGCCAGGCAAGTGTCGCTCAAGAAGGAGATGGCAGAGGAGGAAGCCAGGTACCAGGCGGCCTGTGAAGCCCGTGATGCCGCCTGGAAAAAGGTGGCGGCGGAGCTTTGGGGGCGGGTGCGTCGTCGTGCGGAGGAGGTGTACGAAGACGGGTACTTTGCAAGGAAGGTCAAAGGCGCTGGGTTCCTCGTCGCTGCATGGAGGTGGGCTGATAAGCTCCAGCGTGCCATCGACGAGGCGCTCCGGTGGGCGCCCAACGAAATGGCAAGATCGTTCGCGCTCGTCCGCCAGCAAGAGGCAGGTCGGTACGTCAAGCGCTGTGAGGCGGAGGAGGTGGAGTACTGCCTTCACACTGGGAAGACGTCGCGCACCACGGAGCTGCTGGCGAGGGGCTACAGGAATACTGACCCCATGAGGGATTATTAGTCTTAGTATTGTTCGTTTTCAATTTTATGCATTGTACCTAGTAGTTAAGTATGATCACATATATGTGATAATATTATATATATTCTGTGATGAACTAATGAACAATTAATATATATATATATATATATTATGAATTCCATTTTCTATTTGTTTTGGTATACTAATTTGAATCTAGTTGTTATCATCCACATATATAGAATGGAAAGCGTATATACACACATTGAAATAGAACATATAAGAACGGAAAACAGAGTACACACATTGAAACAGAGCAATAAACAGAGCAATGTTATGATTGCTGTGTATACATAGCTATCCACGTCGAAACGACTCAACAAAATAAAATGCGTACATGAGACCATGACCAGCAGCCCTTGCCTACAGTAGCTCTTGGCTCTCCGTGAACTCGTACAGGTGTTCGTCCAAGCGGTCGACACACTCGCGGTACATCTGGAGCGCGATCTCGAGCTCCAAGTTGGCTATTTCATCGGAGATCACCAGCTCGAGGATGCGACGGCCATGTTCCTCTACTGCGCCCAGGTGGACACCTGGGCCAAGGAGGCGGTCGAGCCTACCGACCAGCGTGTTGGCATCGAGCGGGCCGCGGACAAGGCGAATGGCGCGACCCATGCGAACGGCGCGGCGGGCGTCCGGTACAAGTACGGCTTGGCCGACCTCTGCCCTCTCCTGGCGAGGAATGGGGTTACTAATGGGACATGTACCCGGCTACGACGCCCTGTCAACGGCAGGCAAGCGCCGATGGATCTACTCTTGCTGTGTGCCATGCCGCGCCTCTCACTCTGCGGCGCTCCAATGGTCTCGCCGTGCGGCGAGCCGCAGCCTATTGGCATGGACGCGCCTAGCTTGCTCTACGGCGTGCCATCGATCATGTTGTGCGGCGAGCTGCAGCTTGTCGGCGCTGACATGCCTATCCTGATCCGCGGCACTGAAGCGCCATGCACCAAGGGTCTGCTCAACCCTGGCGATGACGCACATCAGGGCGTCGTCCATCGCGTTGCCGGGGAGTGCCTCGGCCTCGACGGACTATGGCGCTTGCTCGGTTTCCTCGTCGACGAGGTTGACGGCAGAGGCGGCGCTTTGGTGGGTTGGCATGCTTGGAAAAGGTGGATGTGCTAAAGGCTGTGCTTGTTGCCTCCGTGCGTCGCGCGCCGCCCAGGTTTATGTGCAATATCGCTAGGCGGCGGGAAACCGGTGAGGAAATGGCGGAAAACGATGGCGTGTTCATAAAATGCCATCAATTAATGGAAACTTAGCATAGAAGGAACGTCGAGCTAGCATAAGAAGTAGATGATAATCAGATGATCATTTATCCTAGTTAATTATGCATGTAATAGTTTACTTTGGTGTGTGGAAATGTCATGTGTGTATTAGCCACCTATGTAATTGGATGTTTGTCACGTATTACACACATCTTGTTTATGTGAAACATTTATGTTCTCTTGGCTCAACACAAACAGTTTATAGGAATGAACTGTATGCCCTCCATTGCACACACCTTGATCTGGTTGAACCGTTTCTATTGCGTTGCCTAATCGAAAAAAGTTCATCCGAGTGAACCGTATACCATATATCGCACACACCTTTATCTGGCTGACTGTTTCTTTTGTGTTACCTAATCACACAGTTCATCTGAGTGAACCGTATGTTGTATATCCCACACACCTTCATCTGGCTGCCCATTTCTTTTGTTCCTCCTCATCGCAAATACTTCATTGAACTGAACCGTATGCCCTGCATCGCACACGCAACTAAAATTTGAACCGTGTTTGATGCATCCGAGATCGCAAACGTTTTGCACATTTTTTGACGGTTATTTTACACCACCGTTTGTGATTGTTGCATCGCACACAGTTTCATCGAAGGGTCTCTAATCGTAGTGTCACGTTAGCAGCATCCTATAGTAGTGGATGCTGATACGTCTCCAACGTATCTATAATTTATGAAGTATTCATGTCATGTTTACAGCAATTTTATATGGTTTTGGTATAATTTTATTAGACTAACTCGGACTGACGTTGTTTTCAACAGAACTACCGTGGTGTCGGTTTTTGTGCAAAAATAAAGGTTCTTGAAATGGGTTGAAAATTTACGGTGTTTTCTTATGGACCAAAAGAGACCCCGGAAGCACCGGAGCTAGGCCAGAAAGTGCCCGAGGAGGCCACAAGCCTAGGGGCGCGCCCCCACGGCTTGTGGGCCCCTCGGGCACCCCCTAACTTGTTTCCAATGCCAAAAATTCTTATAAATATTGAAACCTCCGAAAAGAACCCTAGATCAGAAGTTCCGCCGCCGCAAGACTTTGTAGCCATGGAAAACCAATTGGGAGCCCGTTCCGGCACCCTGCTAGAGGGGGAGACCATCACCGGAGGCCATCTTCATCATCCCGGCGGCCACCTTGATGAGAAGGGAGTAGTTCACCCTTGGGGATGAGGGTATGTACTAGTAGCTATGTGTTTGATCTCTCTCTCTCTCTCGTGTTCTTGATTTGGCATGATCTTGATGTATCACGAGCTTTGTTACTATAGTTGGATCATATGGTGTTTCTCCCTCTCTATCTTCGTGTGATGAATTGAGTTATACCTTTGAGGTTTCACTATTATCGGATTGAATACTTTTATGGATTTGAGAACATTTGATGTATGTCTTGTGTGGGATACCCGTGGTGACGATGGGGTGTTCTATTGATTCACTTGATGTATGTTTTGGCACTCAACCCACGGATTCCCGAGGTGACATTGGGGTAATCTATGCATAGGGGTTGATGCACATTTTCATCCTTGTTTCTCCGTTAGAGATCTTGGGGCCCTCTTTGAAGTTCTTTGTGTTGGATTGAATATTATGAATCTAAAGTTGTTTGATGCATATCATATAGTTGACCCACAAATACTTGTGGTGGCATTGGAGTATCTAGGTGACATTAGGGTTGATTGATGTGTATCATATGGTGTTATTTTACTATGAACTCTAGGGCTGTTTGTGACACTTATAGGAATAGCTCAATGGATTGATCGGAAAGAATAACTTTGAGGTGGTTTCGTACCCTACAAACAATTTCATCTTATGTTCTCCGCGATAGGAACTTTGGAGTGACTCTGTGTCGCACGTTGAGGGATTGCCGTATGATTCAATTATGTTATCATTGTTGGGAGACTTTGCACGAGTGGAAGTATGAATCCTAGGCCTTGTTTTCAAGCATTGGAATACCATTTTCGCTCACTTTTGTTACTAGTTACCTTGCTGTCTTTATATTTTCATATTACAAAAAACCCATATCTACCATCCATATTACACTTGTATCACCATCTCTTTGCTGAACTAGTGCACCTATACTCTTTACCATTGTATTGGGTGTGTTGGGGACACACGAGACTCTTTGTCATTTGGTTGCAGGGTTGTTTGAGAGAGACCATCTTCATCCTATGCCTCCCGCGGATTGATAAACCTTAGGTCATCCACTGGAGGGAAATTTGCTACTCTTATACAAAACTCTGCACTTGGAGGCCCAACAACGTACACAAGAAGAAAGGTTGCATAGTAGACATCATTCACGCACTCGTTTGGCTAACTAATGTGGCAGTTTCTCCTTTGTTTCATTGGTAGAACCTACTAAGTATGAAGAAGCCATGAATGATCTAGATTGGATGAATGCCATACAAGAAGAGTTGTTGCAATTCGAACTGAATAATGTATGGGAGCTGGTTGACAAACCAAATCCCAAGAAGCACAATATCATCGTCACAAAATGGAGTTTCCTCAATAAGCAAGATGAAAATGGCATTGTGGTGAGAAACAAAGCACGTCTTGTTGCTCAAGGGTACACATAGGTAGAAGGTATTGATTGAGGCAATTCATATTCTTCTCGCTTATGCAAATTACAATGACATCCTACTTTATCAAATGGATGTGAAAAGTGCTTTCCTCAATGGTGAAATCGATGAGGAAGTTTATGTTAGAAAGCCACCTAGCTTTGAACATCCTGAGTTTCCTAACAAAGTTTTCAGGTTGAAGAAAGCTTTATATGGGCTGAAGCAAGCCCCCAGAGCTTGGTATGACACTTTGAAGAAGTTTTTTCTCGACAAAGGGTTCAAGCCAGGATCCACTAATCCCACACTTTTCACTCATGATGTTGATAATGATCTATTTGTATGTCAAATTTATGTGGATGATATTATCTTTGGCTGTACTAACAATGCTTGCGGCTAAAAATATCAAATGTCCGATAAATATCAAATGTCTATGATGGGTGTACTCAAGTTCTTTCTCGGGCTAAAAATTCGTCAATAGGAAAATGACATTTTCATTTCTCAGGAGAAATATCTCAAAGTATGCCCGAAGAAGTTCAAAATGCAAGATTCCAAAATGAAGGTCTATAAAACTCATATGCCCACAAATGGTAAGCTCGATGAAGATGTGTATGGTAAGGATTACGATCAGAAAGCTTATCATTCGATGATTGGTTCTCTTCTTTACCTATGTGCATCCAGACCTGACATTATGTGAGTGTTTGCATGTGTGCCCACTATCAAGATGCACCAAAGGAATTGCATCACCAACCGGTAAAGCGCATTCTGAGATATTTGGCTCACACCCCCACCTTAGGTTTATGGTATCCTATGTGAGCACAGTTTGATCTAGTTGGATATTCAGACTCAGATTAGATTTGTTGCTTGGTTGACAGGAAATCTACTTCGGGGACATGTGATTTCCTTGGTAGATCATTGGTCTGTTGGTCATCAAAGGAAGCGGAATTGTGTATCTCTTTCCACGGCTGAGGCCGAATATATTGCTGCTGGCTCTTGTTGCACTAAGTTATTATGGAGGAAGCGGACTCTAAAGGATTATGGCATCAAGGTCAAGCATATCCCTCTATATTGCGACAATGAGAGTGCTATCAAAATTGCACATAATCCTGTGCAACATTCTCGCACGAAGCATATTGTCATCAGACACCATTTCATTCGCGATCATGTTGCTCGAGAGGATATTTTCGTAAATCATGTCAAGAGTGAAGACAATCTCGCTGATATTTTCACCAAGCCTCTTGATGAGAAAAGATTATGTGCATTACGGTGTGAGCGAAATATCCTGGACTTCGCAAACGTGCAGTAAGCTGGACTCGACACCCGTGCTAACACTTCCACATCTTAGAAGGAATGGGTGTATAATACTCGAAGAGTTTGAAATTTTTGACAAAGTGAAATTTTCTTTCTAAGAGTGCACTACTGCAGGATGCTGCAAATTTGACACTACGATCAGAGACCCTTTGACGAAACCGTGTGTGATGCATTAATTGCAAACGGTGGTGTAAAAAACGTCAAAAAAGGTGCAAAACATTTGCGATGGCAGAGCCATCAAACATGGATCATATTTTAGTTGCGTGTGCGATGCACGGCACACAGTTAATCCATTCGTACTGTTTGCGATGAGGCAGAACAACAGAAATGGGAAGCCATATCAATGTGTGTGCGATATACGGCATACGGTTCACTCGGACAAACTGTTTTCGATTAGGGAACACAATAGAAACGGTTCAACTTAACAAGATGTGTGTGATATGCGGCATATAGTTCACATGGATGAACTGTTTGCGATGAGCCAAAAGAACACAAACGAGTTGTGTAAACAAGATGTGTGTGATACATGGCAAACAGACGACTCGGATGAACTGTTTGCGATGAGAAATTACAACACAAACGGTTAATATAGTTAGTTTGTGTGTGATTTTGTGTGTACGAAAACCTTTGAAAAATGGAAACTAGTTGCTTGCGGTGGCTAGGAGTATCACGCATGATGCGTCTGCGAGTACTTGTGTGCGATGATTAGTAAGTTACACATACATTTCCTTATGTTAACATGTGTGTGAATTTACAATATGGTTAGTTAATATGCAAATGCCTTCTGGACATTGGGCACACTCCTAAACTCAATGAACTATGTATGATACTAATACTTTCCATGGAAATTTAAGAACTTGGGTAAAAACATTTGAGTAACATATATATAGTGATTACACTATTCGACAAAAGGAGGATCTTTGTAACACGGTTTTGACAACCATAGTCCATATCTAAATACTTAACATAGTTACAACTATCACATTTTAAGAGGCTAAGGGCCAACAACCATATGGTCCATATCTACATACTTAACATAGTAACAACTAGCACATTGTAAGAGGCTGAGGGCCAACAACCACAACTATCCACTGGAAGCAACTTGATCACGGTGACTCGGCATCTTGTCAATGAAAAGGAAGAGCCCTCCTATGCCTTGGTAGAGCATGAGTAGAATTGTGTCTCCAATTTTCCAATATGGATGCATCACCACGACAAACGAGAACTTGAATTTGAAGGTTCTATTTCTGCAGGAAATGCAGTACCTTGCAATCACTTTGGCGTTATTAGCAAGCGCAAGTGTAATTCGACCACGCCGGGAAATTGATCCAGGAACTGCTACAGCGGGCAATTTCTGTTGAAATGTAGAATAAAATCCAATTGTAACATATCGTTGAAGATATATATAGTTTATGAGCATCAACATTAAAATAATACCTTTTACCAGCATTTTGTGCACACAATTGGTCTTGTTCAATGTGTGCACCATAGGTATAATTAATCCCATCCAAAATCCAGCGTTCATACGCTGTGCTATCTCTGTCAGATTATCAACAAAGTTTATGACATGCTTCAAGTCCTTCCAGTGAAATTTGGTACGCTTAGCAACATACAAATCATTCACTATGCATCCAACATATCCTACTTAAAGGTGGAAAGGTATTATTTATTCAGAACATTGCAGAAGAATATATAGTGCACATAAATTGGTAAATAGAATTTGTTACTGCCTAGGAACGGGGTCAGAAAATGAAATCACAATTGGTTGCTTAAACAGTGATCAATTAGTCAGAACAAATACCCTATTTTTTCTAAGTATATGATAGCATGGAGAAAGTTGAAAGGACACTAACCTCGATTAGACTTTGATCGGTTGATGACGTTGGGGAAGTAAACATCCATGTTAATTAGACCAGGCTGTGGTGCATGCACTAGAACTTTATTGCCAACTTTCAGTTCATAACACTTAGACATTTTTCTCCAAAGGTTCGCATTAAAATAGGAGTGACAATCTTTATCAAGTTTTACGCTAACTGTCATTGTAAATCCATGTTGCATTGTCAATGATATCCCGGGAGACATAAAAAGAAAAGCCCAAGATTTCCTTCTACTCCTGTTCTTGCAAAGCAAGCGATGTACTGCTTCAAATGAAAATTAAGATCGTAAATTAGATCTATTGAAATAACAGAGCAAGATGCAAATATGGGAGTAACTGATAGAACAGATCAATATATAGATGAAAGTAAAGTAAAAAAATACATAATCAAAAATAGATAATGTAACAAACATTTGATGCAAATATATAGATAATGTAGCAACAGACAGTATATGTTCACAAATTTAGGCCATGCCGAGTGTGGTAGGTTGAGATTGAACATACCAACTGCTCCCTGAAGTCATCCGGAATGGTGATATAGAACTTCGTTTCCAAATGGCTGCGACCACACTTGCCCGATTTGCACTGTGACACATGAATGAACACCCACGAATCAGCTAGAACAAAATGATTCCACGGCAATTTCCGCCGGTTGATTAACAGCGACGAATGGACTGCGATAAGAGATGAGTGAATATTTCGCTAAGTTTATTACCATTTCCATGAGAAAAATCCCCGGCCTGATCCCGCAGAAAACCCCTGTCAACCAGAGTGTAGAATGTCGGTGCAGATAGGCGGCGGAAAGTGGTAGGGGTGAAATCCCATGCCGTTTGGAGCGCGACCTCTGCCCGTCGACAACAACCGTCGAGCTTAGGGTGGCCACTGCAATAGAAGTTGATGAGGTGCAGAGTTGCGGAGGAGTCCGCAGCGAGTGGGTGGGGATGAAGTGGGCGAGGGTTTTCTTTTTTCCTTTTGCATGTGTGAGTGAACACACATGGTTCGCAGAGGCGATGGAGATGAATTGTGTGCGATAGTAAATCACCGAGATTGAATGGGAATCCAAATTTCCTTTGTCCTTCGTCCATGAGTTTTTTCTACGATGAACATGAACCCTGCTAATCACCATGTTCAAATTTGGCACTTATCCGGGTTCATTTACAATATTTAGGGGATTATGTGCATTTTGTAGGCATTAATGCACATAATTCAAATTCAAACAATCGGTGCTTGAAAAGGTGCACAAGAACGGTCTCGAAAAACCATACTCATGGTATTTAGTAAATTCCTAGGCCTTTTACAAGGAATGGTTAGAGATTTTAAGGGAATGTGTGGCAATAGTCAACCACAAATGCGTCATTTACTGGGTTATCAACTATAGAAAAATGAAGTACGTGCTTGAAAAACATGACGCCTGGCATGGTGCCATGGTATGGCCTCACCGTGCCCTGTTAAAAGCCGAGAAGGTTTGATATTTATCGTCATGCACACCCTTCATAAATCGAACCATCACCGAGGAAGTTCCATGCTTTCGAGAGGGAAATCACCAAGATTGAAGGGGAATCCAAATTTCCGTCCTAGTTTGTCATTCAGTTTTTTTCCAACGATCAACATCCACCTCAAATGCAACGTGTTCAAATTTGACATTTTTCGGGCTCATTTACCATATTTAGGGGATTATTTGCATTTTCTAGTCATTAATGCACATAATTCAAATCAAACAATTGGTGCATGAAAAGGTGCACAAGAACGGTCTGGAAAACCATGCTCGTGCTATTTAGTGCATTCTCATGCCTTTTACAAGGAATGTGCAGATATTTTAAGGGAATGTGTGGCAATAATTAACTATACACGCGTCGTTTACTGGGTTAACAACTATACAAAAATGAAATACATCCTTGGAAAACATGACGCCTGGCGTGGTGCCATGGTATGGCCTCACCGTGCCCTGTAAAAAATTGAGAATGTTTTCCTTATGTTGTCATGCACGCCTTTCATAAGTCAAACCATCACCAAGGAAATTTCATGGTTTCGAGGGGGAAATCACCAGGATTGAAGGGGGATCCAAATTTCCTTTGTCTTTTATCCATGAGTTTTTTCTACAATGAACATACACCCTGCAAATACCGTGTTCAAATTTGGCACTTTCTCGGGTTCATTTACCATATTTAGGGGATTATGTGCATCTTGTAGGCATTAATGCATATATTTCAAGTTCAAACAATTGGTCCATGAAAGGGTGCAGAAGAACGGCCTAGAAAACCATGCTCGTGCCATTTAGTAAATTCTCGTGACTTTTACAAGGAATGGACAGATATTTCGATGAAATGTGTGGCAATAGTCAACCACACACGTTTGTTTATTGGGTTTTCAACTATAGAAAAATGAAATAAATGCTTGAAAAACAAAACGCTTGGCATGGTGCCATGGTATGACCTCACCATGCCCCGGTAAAAATTTGAGAAGGTTTGGCTTATGTCATCATGCACGCCCTTCATAAATCGAACGATCACCGAGGAAGTCCATGCTTTCGAGAGGGAAATCACCAAGATTGAAGGGGAATCCAAATTTCCGTCCTAGTTTGTCAATCAGTTTTTTTTTTCAATGATCAACATACCGCCTCAAATGCAACATGTTCAAATTTGACATTTTTCCGGGCTCATTTACCATATTTAGGGGATTATTTGCATTTTTAGTCATTAATGCACATAATTAAAATTCAAACAATCGGTACATGAAAAGGTGCACAAGAATGGTCTGGAAAACCCTGCTCGTGCTATTTAGTACATTCTCATGCCTTTTACAAGGAATGGGCGGATATTTCAAGGAAATGTGTGGCAATAGTCAACCATAAATGCGTCGTTTACTGGGTTAACAACAATACAAAAATGAAATACATGGTTGGGAAACATGACGCCTGGTGTGGTGCCATGGTATGGCCTCAACGTGCCCTGGTGAAAATTTGAGAATGTTTTCCACATGTCATCATGCACGCATTTCATAAATCGAACCATCACCGAGGAAGTTTCATGGTTTCGAGGGGGAAATCACCAAGATTGAAGGGGGGGGTCCAAATTTCCTTTTGTCCTTTGTCCATGAGTTTTTTCTATGATGAACATACACCCCTCAAATCACTGTGTTCAAATTTGGCACTTTTTCGGGGTCATTTACCATATTTAGGGGATCATGTGCATTTTCTAGGCGTTAACGCACATAGTTCAAGTTCAAACAATCGATGCATGAAAGGGTGCACAAGAACGTCCTGGAAAACCATGCTCGTGCCATTTAGTAAATTCTCATGCCTTTTACAAGGAATGGACAGATATTTCGGCAATAGTCAACCACAAATGTTTGTTTATTGGGTTTTCAACTACAGAAAAATGAAATAAATGCTTGAAAAACATGACGCCTGGCATGGTGCCATGGTATGACCTCACCATGCCCTAGTAAAATTTGAGAAGGTTTGGCTTATGTCGTCATGCATGCCCTTCATAAATCGAACCATCACCAAGGAAGTTCCATGTTTTCGAGAGGGAAATCACCAAGATTGAACGGGAATCTAAATTTTCTTCATTATTTGCCCTGGAATTTTTTTCTACGACGAACATACACCCTGCAAATCACCGTGTTCAAATTTTGCACTTTTCCGGGCTCATTTACCATATTTAGTGGATTATGTGCATTTTCTAGGCATTTAGCGCATATAAATCCAATCCAGCTATAGCTCCACAGGTGTGATGTGAGGGATGTGGATTGTCGTTCGATCGCGGTGCATCATATGGTGCACACACGCGATCCGCGTGGCTGGGGTTTCGGCCAATCATAACGCAACACACAATAGGCTCAGTGCACACTGTTTCCGGAAGCGACAGAGATGAACCGTGTGCAATAATGAACGAGCAAAATTGTAAGGGAAGCCAAATTTCCTTTGTCGTTTGTCATTAAGCTCTTAAATACCACCGCACTGTATGGCTGCCCGGCCCATCCATCCCAGAGCTCTCTCCAAGCATCATTCATGGCACCACGACGCACCATAACTGGTAAGGAAGAGATGGCATCCCACCGCGCCGCATTCCTTACCGCCAGCGACCGCACACATGGTAAGGAAGCGATGGCATCTTGCCGCGGCGAGTTCATCACCGCCGGCGTCGACACAGTTACGTGGCCAGACATTGAGGCTGCGATTGCCGAATGGGCGGTGGATCTAGAGGCGGCCAAAGCCACACATAAGGAGCGGAAAATGCAGAAGGCAGTCAAGAAAAGAGAGTCCTGCCGCCACAAGAAAGAAGAGGCTGCACGCCATGGTGAGGAGAGCTTGGCGGAGATCAAAGCACGGTGGGCTACCGCCTACAAGGCCGGGAAGGAGAATGCCGGCGTCTGGCCAGTATGCCCCAATGGCAGCATGTGAGAAGTAGTTTAAGTTTGTAGTATTAGAGAAAATTACCAGTAGTACTTTAAGTTTGTAGTATTAACGTACAATGTTGGTAAGAGCATCCTTTTAGGGCTTTGAGCGTTGATTAGCATGTGTACCCATGTGTGTTTTTTGCGTTAATCATTAGAAGATCACAAAACACACGGTTTCTATGCCGTACCCGTGTGTGTTTTTTTGCGTTAATGATCCATAAGTCAGTTACCTGTGCGATGTTTCCTAATAAACCAAGCGTACCATTGACCGAAAAAAATCAACTAGACATGTACATTTGTTGGAGACGGGATCTGCCAATTTTCTGTTTTCTCGCACACAAGTATTTTACGCGCTTCGTCTGTGTTGTGTGTTTCCTTGGCCCAAGTTTCAACTTTCGCAGTGAAATTTTCATTAGGCGCGCGATTTTAGAATTTATTCCACCAACCACATCCCCATCCATCAAATTTCCTCAGTATCTCCCCCCGTGCCTCCCCCTATCGGCAGCTCAAACCCTCACTGTCGCAACCACATCTTCAACCACATCTATGTTCTGCTCGGATCCAGTCAGGTAACCCATTGATCTCTATCATGGCCCCAGCCTGATTGCTTAAATGGCGCCAGCAAAACATCCTCATGCCTCCAAATCCCCACCGCCAGGAGCTGATGGCAGTCCATGGCACAATGGCCGCTGTGCATGTTAACCCGAAGGAACACCTCGCCTCCGCCAACACCAACATGGTGCAGGCTCTGGCCCAGATGAAGTGCCCCAGCGACTACCCCCCAGGACTTAACAGGTATGATCTGACCAGCTAAATCTTACCAATACCACTTGTAATGGCTATCTTTTGTACGGTTGATGTATTAAGCATGTCTGTGCCTTGTTTATTTCAGTACTGCACAGTGTGTGATGTTCAAGTTTAACTGTCTAGCTTAATTTCATCAATACCAGCAACAAACTTACAATATATGACTCGGGATATCACTAGATATGTTGCCCATTTGCTATTTTTGGTGGATGCTAACCCTGTTGTACTTAACATGCATGTCCATGTACTTACGCAGGGTCATAACGGCCGATGTTGTTGCTTGCCGTCGAGGTTAGCAGCATCCCATGCCTTACAGTATTTCACATCATTTGTGCAATTGCAGTTTAACTTCTACCATTTACTGGTTGCCTATAGGTACACATGTCAGTGGCACTGATCCACGCTTGGACCCAGAGGAACAACTCGCCTCCGCCGCCCCTGACTTTGGGCGGGCTTCGGCCAAGATGAAGTGCCCCAACAACTACCTCTCAGGACTTATCGAGTATGTACTCACCAGTTCAATCTTACCAATACCAATTGCAATTAATGGCTATGTTCTGTATGGTCCATGTATTAAGCATGTTCTAGTAAACATGCCTAACACATTTTAGCTACTTTTCCTACCTTTTTATAGACAACTGGGCCATTCTCTACTCTGGCAGCACCTGCCTTATGATGTTCAACTCTGCCAATTGCATTTTTATTAGTACTGGTTTTAATGGCTATTAAGCCTGTTGCAATTAACAATTGAATCCATTTTTAAATAGTTGTATTTCAATGGCTACAAACTTACAAAACATGACTTAGGATGTTGTTAAGCCTGTTGCAATTAACAGTTGTATCCATTTTTTAATCTGTCCCTTTGCTACCATGCTACTCTCCGCAATGAAGATATACTAGAGATGCTGCCCATTGGCTATTTTTGGTGGATGCTAACCCTGTTGTACTTAACATGCCTGCCCATGTACTTACGCATGGTCATAACGGGCGATGCTGTTGTTTGTCGTTGAGGTTAGCTGCATCCCATGTCTTACAATATTTCACATCATTTGTGCAACTGTGCTACCTCTTGAGCACTGCATTGGTTTTCCCTTGAAGAGGAAAGGGTGATGCAGCAAAGTAGCGTAAGTATTTCCCTCAGTTTTTGAGAACCAAGGTATCAATCTAGTAGGAGACTACACGCAAGTCCCTCGTACCTACACAAACAAATAAGAACCTCTCAACCAACGTGATAAAGGGGTTGTCAATCCCTTCACGGTCACTTACGAGAGTGAGATCTGATAGAGATAATAAGATAAATATTTTTGGTATTTTTATGATATAGATTGGAAAATAAAGAAGATTGGAAACTCATATGATAAAAGGTAGACCCGGGGGCCATAGATTGGATTGGAAAATAAAGATTGCAAAATAAACCCAACCCATTATTCTGGATGGCAAAATTATTATTAAGTTCAGAAATCCTGTCAACCACAACGTCGGCAGGAACCTTCTTTTCTAAGGT
Organism: Triticum urartu; assembly: GCF_003073215.2. NCBI lineage: Eukaryota > Viridiplantae > Streptophyta > Magnoliopsida > Poales > Poaceae > Triticum > Triticum urartu. The sequence continues at coordinate 440,780,488 of NC_053025.1, read as the reverse complement.
TTTCATTAAAAGCAACATGATCTAGAGATCGTAAACGCATTATGTCTTCTTGATAAAAAAGGATTGCTTCTATGGGAGGACAACCGACGTCCAGCCTATAATGCGCAAAAAATTCATTGGCCTCTTTTATTATAAATCTGAACTCATGAACTAAAAAGATGGTAGCTGCCCACTTAACAGAAGAATGCTCGATAGTAGAAAATTCTAGAAAGATCCTCTGTATGCAAGGATGCATATGGATAAATTGTCTTTCAAGTTCAACAACAAGCAATGATATAGCATCCGCCAGATTACTAGTTTTATGAAGAATAGACCCACTCATGGTGGGCAAAGCACTGGCACAAGTAAAGAAATCTTGAATAACTCCTTTTCCAACAATATTACCACTACCAATCCGAAACCTTTTAGTGTGTAAAATAGTAGGTTCTTCATGAGGATCAACAAAAGCATCAAAATTTTTGCATGTTATTACCACTTTCCTTATCAACGATAACATCCCCAGTTTCAGACATGATGGCAGCAAGAGGCAAGCAAAAAAGAGGTGAACAGAAAAGAGGGCGAATAAAACGGCAAGGGTGAAGTGGGGGAGAGGAAAACGACAGGAAAATGGCAAATAATGTAATGCGAGGGAAAAGAGTTTGTGATGGGTACTTGGTATGTCTTGACTTGTGGTAGATCTCCCCGGCAACGGTGCCAGAAATCCTTCTTGCTACCTCTTGAGCACTGCGTTGGTTTTCCCTTGAAGAGGAAAGGGTGATGCAGCAAAGTAGCGTAACTATTTCCCTCGGTTTTTGAGAACCAAGGTATCAATCTAGTAGGAGAGTACACGCAAGTCCCTCTTACCTACACAAACAAATAAGAACCTCACAACCAACGTGATAAAGGGGTTGTCAATCCCTTCACGGTCACTTACGAGAGTGAGATTTGATAGAGATAATAAGATAAATATTTTTGGTATTTTTATGATATAGATTGGAAAATAAAGATTGCAAAATAAAGTAGATTGAAAACTTATATGATAAAAGGTAGACCCGGGGGCCATAGGTTTCACTAGTGGCTTCTCTCAAAATAACATAAGTATTACGGTGGCTGAAAAAATTAATGTCGAGCAATTGATAGAAAAGTGAATAATTATGAGAATATCTAGGCATGATCATGTATATAGGCATCACGTCCGGGACAAGTAGACCAAAACGATTCTGCATCTACTACAATTACTCCACACATCGACCGCTATCCAGCATGCATCTAGAGTATTAAGTTCATAAGAACAGAGTAATGCATTAGGCAAGATAACATGATGTAGAGGGATAAACTCAAGCAATATGATATAAAACCCTATTTTTTTATCCTTGATGGCAACAATACAATACGTGCCTTGCTGCCCCTGCTGTCACTGGGAAAGGACACCGCAAGATTGAACCCAAAGCTAAGCACTTCTCCCATTGCAAGAAAGATCAATCTATTAGGCCAAACCAAACTAGTAATTCAAATAGACTTGCAAAGATAACCAACCATACATAAAAGATTTTAGAGAAGAATCAAATATTGTTCATAGATAAACTTGATCATAAACCCACAATTCATCGGATCTCGACAAACACACCGCAAAAAGAGTTACATCAGATAGATCTCCAAGAAGATCAAGGAGAACATTGTATTGAGATCCAAAGAGAGAGAAGAAGCCATCTAGCTAATAACTATGGACCCGAACGTCTGTGGTAAACTACTCACACATCATCGGAGAGGCTATGGTGTTGATGTAGAAGCCCTGCATGATCGATTCCCCCTCCGGCGGAGCTCCGGAAAAGGCCCCAAGATGGGATCTCTTGGGTACAAAAGGTTGCGGCGGTGGAAATAGGGTTTCGTGGTGCTCTTCGATGTTTTCAGGGTATATGGATATATATATAGGAGGAAGTGTCGGATTTCGGGTTCCGGCAGACCCTTGAGGTTCGAACACTGGGGTGCGCGCGGAGATTTCGCCTCCTACCTACCTGCACTCCTCCGCCTTGCTAGGATCTAAACTAAGGAAAGAACAACACAAGAGACACAGGGTTTATACTGGTTCGGGCCACCGTTGTGGTGTAATACCCTACTCTAGTGTGTGGTGTGGTGGATTGCCTCTTGGGCTGATGATGATGAACAATACAAGGAAGAACAACCTCGCGAGGGTCTGTTCTTGGCTGGGGCGATGAACTGCAGGGAGGAGCTCAGTCACCCTTCTTTCTCTCTCTACCTGATCTTCTCTATCCTTCGATCCCTCTCTTTTCTTCCCGCCTCCCAGCCTTCTTTGCTCTGTGGGTGGCTGGTCCTATTTATAGAGGCCCTGGTCTTCCCAAATATCGAGCGGGAAGGGAGCCAACAATGGCGGGCTAATTTAAAGGGGGACAGCTAGTACTAGCTACCCTGACAAAAGTAGTCTTCGCCTGCACAAAGCTCTGGTGATGACGCCGTCTTGGGCTCCACGGTGACCTCCGTCTCGTAGTCCTCCTGGTCTTGGTCTCGTTGCACCGAAATGGCAACCTTTGCCTGATGCCTCGGTACTCCGCGGCTGCGCTTGCCCCCTTTGCACCAAAGAGGAAAGGAGGACACTGCGCGGGCTGGCACCTGCCTAGCGCCCTCGGTCATCATGGCTTGCGTCACGGGCACTTCGTGAGGTACCCCGCCTTGATCTCTCCGCCTCCTCGTGAGCCAGCCTGACGAGGCCGTGCCTGAGGAAGCTCCGCGTCGTCCGCCCCGCGAGGCTTGGCCCCTCGCGAGGGTCTTGGGTTTGTGTTGGTGAAGATGGGCTGTGCTGGGCCCCCCTTTGAGCCACGCCGCAGGCCGCAGGCAGGCAAGTCTGGGGACCCCCGTTTCGAGAACGTCGACAGTAGCCGTCAGGCCCAAGGCGCGCCCGGACTTGGCCGTGCAGGGAGGCGGAAGGGCAAGAGCGAAGCGCCGCGGGCCCTAACAGCCTGCGACCTTGGGCGCCGCGTGGCGGTTGATTGGACGTGGGTGGCACTGTTCCCCCACGCCCTCCTTATTTTGCGCCATGCTAGGCGGACCCGTAGTCGTACACAGCCGTTCCCCTATTTGGTTGCTCGAGCGCCCTCTGTCCTTCCTCCGCTCGAACTCTGGTTTTTGTCTTCAACTCAATCTTGAACCTTCCCCCCTTCCCATCGCCATGGCTCTGACGAAGAAGGGAAGAGGGGAGAAACCCGTGTCTCCGCCTTGCCCGCCGCCGTTGGCGGCCCCTGCCGAGGGCTTGGGCAAGGTCAGCTTGGCTCTGGCCACCATCTTCAATGAATGCGGGAGGACGACGGCCTGGCTCGCGTCCCACTTGTCCATCGGCAGGATAGCCACCGAGGTCCCGTATTTTGCCGACGCCCTGCAGGCGGGTCTGGTTCCTCCCTTTTCTGATTTCTTCAATGCCGTGCTCTCCCATTATCAGATCCACATGATGCATCTGGGTCCTGAATCCATCACTCTCCTTTCGGTCTTCGCCGTTGTTTGCGAGGCTATGATGGGCATCCTTCCTTCGGTTGCCTTGCTGCGCCACTTCTTCTTGCTGCGCCTGGTTGACCCTACCCAATGCTGGGCATGTGTGAGCTTCGTTGCCTCGCCCGAGACGGCGGCCTCTGGGATTGACTTCAATCTCCCTCCGCCCGTGGCTGGGTTTCGCGAGCGGTGGCTGTATGTGGATGCTGGGGTGCCCAGCCCCCTGCTGTCGGAGCCAAATTCGCCTGCTGTCCCCAATTCGGGCTGGGGCCAGGAGACGCTTGAGAGCCCCCGGCTCGTCTTCGTCTGGCACCGCTTCGTGTTCTTGAGGTCGCTTGGCGCGACAGCGCCCAAGGTGGTGAAGGAGTTCCTACTACGCTGCGTCGCTCCTCTCGAGCGCCACTCCCACCGGATGTGGGCCTTCAGCGGGCGCGATGATCGTATGAGGCTCCAGGAAGAGGACCTGACGCCTGAAGTGCTGAGGATGGCGCTCTTGACCCTGACGGGGGACCCCAACCCTGGCAGTATCCAGCAGGGAGGGGCCTTGCTGTACCTCTGCCAGAGCGGGGGCGATTTTGTGAGGCAGATGCCTATCTTCGATGAGTGGGGGCCGTGCCCCACCAGCCTTCAGGGGCCTCGTGAGAACCCAGTGGTGGTGACTGCCCTTCCAGTCGGCCTAGGCGACTCTTCCTCAAGTGGCGGAGCAGGGAGGCACGAGGCGCCAGAGGCCGAGGGGGCTCCCGGCGGGGTGACAGCGCCGGGCGAGGCTCATGAGGAAGCAGTTATCGGGGCCCGTGCCGCCGAGGCTGAGGGTGACAAGCGGCTGCCCTCTGTGCCTACGACCAAGGCCACCGAGGCTCCGGCGGCTTCTCTTGGCGAGGTGATTGGCGGCGTACGTCAGGCAGGCGCCCCTGACGCAGATCGCCTTGATGCTCCATCTTCGTCACAGGTTGATCCCTGCGCCCGACTCTTAGGCCGCTTCCGCGTGGACTTTGAGGCCCTCCGGAAGAGAAGGGAGGCACTGGGCGACGATTACCCTTGTCGTCTGCTGAAGCGTAGGAAGTACTTCTCCACTGATGAGTAAGCCTTCTCCTTTCCCAGCTCCCGATCCTTCTGTTGCTCTTACTGACCCTTGCTCCACAGGCCCCTTCCAGCCGAGCTTGCGGAGACGGCTGAGGAGCCGTCCCCCTTGGCTTCGCCCCCTCCATCATCCTCAAGCGCTCCAAGCAGTGGAGCCCTTGTGGTGAGGGCGACTGACGAGGCGAACCGTCCCAAGGCGTATCGTGGCCCCGCGCACCTCGCGATCCTTCGCGGGCCTTCTCGTGGCATAGCCAGCCTGCCATGGGCTTCTCGCCTGGTCGTGGACTGTGATTTGCTGAGGCGCTTCTTGCGCTCTTCACCTGGGGACGGGCTAGCCCCCGGCCGGGCTTCTGACGCGGCGTGCCCGGCCGTTGCGAGGGTGCCAGCCCCCAGCTCGGAGGGGGAGTGCTAGCTCGCGGCCCCCGGTGCTTGCTTGGGACAGATGATGGTGTGGAGAACATGCTCGAGCATGCTCGGGAGCGTCGCGCTCTCCGCCAAGGATTCCTTCGAAGGTCGGCTGACGCGGTAAGCCTGCTTGGAGAGGAGCTTGCCGATGAAGACGCGCGCCTTGAGGCCGAGGGCCTACGCCTGGCTACAGAGAGGCGCTAGCTGGAGGGTGCCATCGCCCTTGTGCGCCGTCAGCGCGATCTTGACGATGCAGAGGCCAAGACGTCACTGGTGACCTCTCGGGAGGCCCGATCTTGGGCCGCTGAGGAGGCTCGGGAGGCTGACCGGCGGCGAACGGCGGCGGAGGAGTGGGCTCGGGAGCTCCTGGCCTGGTGCCACTCACTGGAGGAGCAGGTGGAGCTGCACGAGGCAGCCCTCGCGTCGATGAAGGTGGCCTCCGGCGACTCAGCAGAGCTCCAGAAGCGTGAGGAGGCGCTGACGCTGGAAGCCGCCGAACGTACCCGTGAATACGAGCATCTGGAGACGAGGGAGTTCTTGGTGACGCAGGCGGAGGATGATGTTGCTGCACGGGAAGCCCGCGTCCTGGAGGAGGTCGGACGTCGGGTGGCGATGGCGCATTTGAACCTCGAGCACGAGTTCGAAGAGAAGCTGGGGTTGATCCGGGCCGAAGCTGAAGGCAGGACTGCTGCCTTGAGGGCCAAGCTGGAGGAGGCGACGCGGCGGGCCGACGCTTTCTGGGCCGCTCTTGAGGTGGCGCAAGGTGAGTTAACCGCTTCCCAGGCCGAGGTGCTCCTTCTCCGCCAGCGGGTGGAGGAGGCTGAGGTCGTCGCGGGCCAGAACGCGGACGAGATCCATCAGCGGCGGATCCTGGAGCATGAGCACGTCCCCATGCTTGCCACGCTCCGGGAGAGAGCCAACACAGCCTTGGGCAACATCTGCGAGGCGGCTGTTGGCGAGCCGCACGCAGTCAACTATGCTGGCAATCTTCAGTTCTTCACTGACGTGGTGACACAGCTGGAGGCGCAGCGGTCAGAGCTGACAGGTTGGTGGAGGAGAGGAGCCGCGCCCTGCTTGGGCACGCCTTTTCTCGCGTCTTCAGCCACCTTCGGAACATGAATCCCTACTTTGATTTTGACGCCGCCATCGCCCCAGTCCCCCAGGACGTCTGAGGCGACCTGGCGCACTGGGTGGAGGACAATGTGGACGCTCTTATCAGGGCCTTCGCTTCAGACAACGACGACGCGATCGTGGCGGCCGACGAGGGCGGCATGGTGAACGGCCCTGACGCCGCTGGCGGCAACGCGGACAGCGATGGCGAGTTCAGCGACGCCAGCAACGGCTCGGGTGGTGCTCCTGAGAACGCATTGGGGGATTCATCCGACTGATTGTGCATCGCTCCTACTTCCTTACCCTGCATGAATAGAACTCAGGTTTTGGCCTGATTGCAGTGAGAGCATTTTGGAGGGGGAGCCCCTTATGTAAAACTTGTGGTCATCGTATTAGTAGACGCTACATTGCCCATGCGCCCGTGCCAAGCGGTTGGCCCAAGCGACGTGCTGGTCGGCTAGTTTACCTTTGTCCCGTGCTGGCCCTGAGGCAGCCCGCGGGGGGTTGTGGTGTTTCGAGTGTTCCCTGATTGGGTTCGTAGGATCTGCAGTAAAACACCCTCCTGAGAGGTCACGTCGGCGGCAGTCTGGGTTGCGCGCAACCTAGGCCTGACCCGGCTCGCGAGGGGCTCGCGAGGGGAGGCAGCTGAGGCGATGCGGTAACCAAAACGTGAGAAATTGCTCTAACGAGACTAAGCACCGCTTCCCCAAACACACGCAAATCTCAAATTCGAATCCAACTTGAATCCAGCAGGGGAAAGCGGCAACCAAAGGGAAAGGCGACGAAAGCAAACAAAAGACCGCGTCCGGCACCTAGTCTAGTCTTGGACGTCTTCTCACCAGCGCGGAGCTAAGTGCTGCCACTGGGCACGGGAGGGAGCCCCAGGGCCTGAGGCCGGCACCCCTGAGACTCCGGGGCGTGTACAGCCCCACTCATTATTACGTGAGAGTGTCACGGGGCGGCGAGCTTCACAGGCACTGGGCCTTCTTCACAGGTACTGGCCTTGCTTCATATTTCCAGATGAGGGCCCCGCCTTGCGCCACACTCTAGTGCCATCAACGACGACCGGAAACCGGGACGCCGCCGATGGGGTAGAGCGGTCGCCAGCGGTTCCCCCGACGACCATGGGTCCTCCGCCGGGGGCAGGCCCTGAGGCACCTCCCAAGCGGAGGGCCTACCTCCTGAGAGCACCTTGCTCCGAACGCCGCGGTGGTGATGTCGGATCCCGGCCCCTCTCCTACAGCCCCCTGCGCCCTCCTCCCGAGGGGCAGGAGACTGTGGGAGCGGGGCAGCTGCTCGCCGTGGTGACCTGCACCTCCTGCGATCCATGGTTAGCGTATGCTTGCTCCTGAAAAATTAGCCGTACCCGATAATCGTTGGCGCCAGCGTGGCCAGTGGGACCGTCCCGGGGCTCCCGGAAAGGCTCAGCTTCTGGCGCCTCGTCCCCCCAGCTTGGGCTGAGGAGCGAGCCTTGTTCGCTCTCGTGTGGGTGTCCTCGGTCCATCATGAGGGGCACGTATTCCTCCGGTGCCGTCATCCCGAATGCCACACTATAATGCCCCGCATGCCACGCGGTCCTGCCTGACGCGCCCACCGTGGGGTGGCAGCACGGCTGTCCACTGGGGTCGTGGGTCGCGTCGAGTCCTTCTTCGCGGACCGGGAGCGGGGGCAGCGCCGCCGCCGGTCCGGCGCTGACAGCTTCGCTGGCGTTGGAGTAGCCTTGGAGCCCGCGGGCGCGCGCAGAGCCCCCGCGCGGGCCGCCCTAGGCTTGAGATGGGAGCTGGGTGGAGAAGGGGTGAGCCCCCGAGGCGGCGAAGCCCAGGAGCTCTGCCACTCGCTCCAGCAGCATGTCATGGCCGCCCTCCAGCAGCCTGCACTGCAGCAGCTCTCGGGCCACTGTGAGCGCGGCCCTCAAGTTCGCCTGCTCCCTGCGGGTGTACGGCGTCGTGGTCGCGGCGGGATTGGAGGCCCTTGCTGCCGACCGCGCCTGCCGCGGTGTGAGAGCTGTCGAAGCCTGTCTGCGTCGCCCGCGGCCCGCAGCGCCCTGGGGACCGCGAGCTTCCTGGGGCACGGGGTCGCCCGAGGCAAGCGGCTCTGTGCAGGCGGGCCACGCCGCCCACGGATCTGGGTTGCCCGCCTGGTCGCTGGACATGGTGATGACGACGCGACGGGGCGCGAAGCGGTAGAAGGTGGATTCCGGCGCACCCCTACCTGGCATGCCAAATGTCAGATTTCGGGTTCCGGCAGACCCTTGAGGTTCGAACACTGGGGTGCGCGTGGAGATTTCGCCTCCTACCTACCTGCACTCCTCCGCCTTGCTAGGATCTAAACTAAGGAAAGAACAACACAAGAGACACAGGGTTTATACTGGTTTGGGCCACCGTTGTGGTGTAATACCCTACTCCAGTGTGTGGTGTGGTGGATTGCCTCTTGGGCTGATGATGATGAACAATACAAGGAAGAACAGCCTCGCGAGGGTCTGTTCTTGGCTGGGGCGATGAACTGCTGGGAGGAGCTCAGTCACCCTTCTCTCTCTCTCTACCTGATATTTTCTATCCTTCGATCCCTCTCTTCTCTTCCCGCCTCCCAGCCTTCTTTGCTCTGTGGGTGGCTGGTCCTATTTATAGAGGCCCTGGTCCTCTTTCAAATATCGAGCGGGAAGGGACCCAACAATGGCAGGCTAATTTGAAGGGGGACAGCTAGTACTAGCTACCCTGACAAAATAGTCTTCGCCTGCACAAAGCTCTGGTGATGACGCCGTCTTGGGCTCCACGGTGACCTCCGTCTCGTAGTCCTCCTGGTCTTGGTCTCGTTGCACCGAAGTGCCAACCTTTGCCTGATGCCTTGGTACTCCGGCGCTGCGCTTGCCCCCTTTGCACCAAAGAGGAAAGGAGGACACTGCGCGGGCTGGCACCCGCCTAGCGCCCTCGATCATCATGGCTTGCGTCACGGGCACTTCGTGAGGTACCCCGCCTTGATCTCTCCGCCTCCTCGTGAGCCAGCCTGACGAGGCCGTGCCTGAGGAAGCTCCACGTCGTCCGTCCCGCGAGGCTTGGCCCCTCGCGAGGGTCTTGGGTTTGTGCTGGTGAAGATGGGCCGCGCTGGGCCCCCCTTTGAGCCACGCCGCAGGCCGCAGGCAGGCAAGTCTGGGGACCCCCGTTCCCAGAACGCTGACAGGAAGAAGTAGGTCGGTGGAGCTGTGAGGGGCCCACGAGGGTGGGGGCGCACCCAGGGGGGCAGGCGCGCCTCCCTGCCTCGTGGCCGCCTCATTTCTTTCTTGACGTCTAATCCAAGTCCCCTGGATCATGTTTGTGCCAAAAATAACTCTCCCGAAGGTTTCATTCCGTTTGATATTCCTTTTCTGTGAAACACTGAAATAGGAAAAAAACAGCAATTTGCACTGGGCCTTGGGTTAGTAGGTTAGTCCCAAAAATAATATAAAAGTGTATAAATGAGCCCATTAAACATCCGAAACAGATAATATAATAGCATGGAACAATAAAAAATTATAGATACGTTGGAGACGTATCAGCATCCCCAAGCTTAATTCCTGCTCATCCTCGAGTAGGTAAATGATAAAAACAGAATTTTTGATGTGGAATGCTACCTAGCATAATTCTCAATGTAATTTTATTTATTGTGGCATGAATATTCAGATCCGAAATATTCAAGACAAAGTTTAATATTTACATAAAAACAATAATACTTCAATCATACTAACTAAGCAATCATGTCTTCTCAAAATAACATGGCAAAAGAAAGTTCATCCCTACAAAATCATATAGTTTGGTCATGCTCCATTTTCGTCACACAAGAATGCTCTCATCTTGCACAACCCCGATGAAAAGCCAAGCAATTGTTTCATACTTTAGTAATCTCAACTTTTCAACTTTCACGCAATACATGAGCATGAGCCATGGATATAGCACTATGGGTGGAATAGAATAATATGATGGGGGTTATGTGGAGAAGACAAAAAAAGGAGAAAGTCTCACATCGACGCGGCTAATCAACGGGCTAGGGAGATGCCTATGAAAGCTCAACAAAAGAAAGTAAGTGGGTGTGCATCCAACTTCCTTGCTCACAAAGACCTAGGGCATTTGAGGAAGACCATTGTTGGAATATACAAGCCAAGTTCTATAATGAAAAGTTCCCACTAGTATATAAAAGTGACAAAACAAGACACTCTCTATCATAAAGATCATGGTGTTACTTTGAAGCACAAGTGTGGAAAAAGAGGATAGTAGCATTGTCCCTTTTTATTTTTTTATTTTTTGGGCCTTTCTTTTTTTGGCCTTTCTCTTTTTTGGTTGGGACAATGCTCTATTAGTGATGATCATCACACTTCTATTTATTTACAACTCAATGATTACAACTCGATACTAGAACAAAATATGACTCTATATGAATGCCTCCAACGGTGTACCGGGAAGGGCAATGAATCAAGAGTGACATGTGATGACCCACAAGTGTAGGGGATCTATCGTAGCCTTTTCGATAAGTAAGAGTGTCGAACCCAGCGAGGAGCAGAAGGAAATGATAAGCGGTTTTCAACAAGGTATTTTCTGCAAGCACTAAAATTATCGGTAACAGATAGTTTTGTGGTAAGGTAATTGGTAACGGGTAACAAATAGTAAAATTAAATAAGGTGAAGCAAGATGGCCCAATCCTTTTTTTGGCAAAGGACAAGCCTAGACAAACTCTTATATAAAGGAAAGCGCTCCCGAGGACACATGGGAATTATCGTCAAGCTAGTTTTCATTACGTTCATATGATTCGCGTTCGGTACTTTGATAATTTGATATGCGGGTGGACCGGTGCTTGGGTACTGTCCTTCCTTGGACAAGCATCCCACTTATGATTAACCCCTATTGCAAGCATCCGCAACTACAACAGAAGTATTAAGGTAAACCTAACCATAGCATGAAACATATGGATCCAAATCAGCCCCTTACGAAGCAACGCATAAACTAGGGTTTAAGCTTCTGTCACTCTAGCAAACCATCTTCTACTTATTACTTCCCAATGCCTTCCTCTAGGCCCAAATAATGGTGAAGTGTCATGTAGTCCATGTTCACATGAAACCACTAGAGGAGAGACAACATACATCTCATCAAAATATCGAACGAATACCAAATTCACATGACTACTTATAGCAAGACTTCTCCCATGTCCTCAGGAACAAACGGAACTACTCACAAATCATATTCATATTCATAATCAGAGGGGTATTAATATGCATAATGGATCTGAACATATGATCTTCCACCAAGTAAACCAACTAGCATCAACTACAAGGAGTAATCAACACTACTAGCAACCCACAGGTACCAATCTAAGGTTTTGAGACAAAGATTGGATACAAGAGATGAACTAGGGTTTAAGATGAGATGGTGCTGGTGAAGATGTTGATGGAGATTGACCCCCTCCTGATGAGAGGATCGTTGGTGATTACTGTCAGTGTCAAAATCGGCGGATCTCGAGTAGGGGGTCCCGAACTGTTCGTCTAAGGTGGATGGTAACAGGAGGCAAGGGACACGATGTTTACCCAGGTTCGGGCCCTCTTGAAGGAGGTAATACCCTACGTCCTGCTTGATTGTTCTTGATGATATGAGTATTACAAGAGTTGATCTACCACGAGATCGTAGAGGCTAAACCCTAGAAGCTAGCCTATGGTATGATTGTATGTTGTCCTACGGACTAAACCCTCTGGTTTATATAGACACCGGAGGGGGCTAGGGTTACACAGAGTCGGTTACAAGGAAGGAGATCTACATATCCGTATTGCCAAGCTTTCCTTCCACGCCAAAGAAAGTCCCATCCGGATATGGGACGAAGTCTTCAATCTTGTATCTTCATAGTCCAACAATTCAGCCAAAGGATATAGTCCGGCTGTCCGCAGACCCCCTAATCCAGGACTCCCTCAGTAGCCCCTGAACCAGGCTTGAATGACGATGAGTCCGGCGCGCAGTTTTTTCTTCGGCATTGCAAGGTGGGTTCCTCCACCAAATACTCCATAGAAGATTCTGAACACAAGGATAGTGTCCGGCTCTGGAAAATAATTTCCACATACCACCATAGAGAGAATAATATTTCCACAAATCTAATCTGCTAACGCGTTCTGACAACACGACATCATGTCATGGCCCGGTTATTATCCGAACTGTTTTTCCGAACCAGCACTACACATATTGCAAGGCGGTTTTCTTGACACGTCTTGTCGAAGCAGAGATCGTTTCCCCCTTATTACGGGATTCTAATCAATACAGACGTGGGTAACCCACTTGTGCCCGTTGGTATGACTCCTCGATTTTAGGCAAGTCCAAAACGGCCGCGAGGAGGACGCTTGATATTCACCCTCTTTATAAAGAGGCCAAGGCCTGTCCTTTCTTCCTCTCGTGCTCAATCGAATCCTTCCCCCGCCTCGAGTTCCAACACCCAAGGCTCAGGTCCGGCGCTTCGGACCTTCAATCATGTCCGTATCCAACCTCCAAGGTCGGTGGATGCCTTCCTCTGTCACAGAGGAGGACATCAAGAAGCTGAGAGAGGCCAGGCATCTGACCGCCGAAATCTCGCACAGGATTCCCGCCCAAGGGCAGGTCATCCCCACTCCCGAATCCAACGAGAGTGTTGTGTTCGTCTCTCACTTCCTCCGAGGGCTAGGCCTCACTCTGGACCCCTTTGATAGGGGGCTCATGTTCTATTATGGGCTGGATTTCCATGATCTGGCCCCGGATTCCCTCCTTCACATCTCATCGTTCATCGTCGTATGCGAGGCATTCCTCCGCATTACCCCACACTTCGGACTGTGGCTCAAGACCTTCAATGTACAGCCGAAGATGATCGAGGGGGACACGCAGAGTGCGAAGGCGCTATAATAAGCAGGAACACTGATGTCCCATGGCCAGAGGGTTCCTTTCCAAAGGTGTCTAGTTTATGGCAGCGGGAGTGGTTCTATATCACCACTCCCCGAAGTACCAAGTGGGTAGCCGCCCCTGCCTTTTGCTCGGTCCCCCCACCACAACTGATGTCATGGGTCAACAAGGGGCTGAAATGGGGGCCAGTAAATGATGTGCTGATATTGCAGAGCCGCATCAGAGATCTCCTCGAGAGAGACGTCAACCTGGTTATGGTGATGGAAGTCATGCTAGTTCGTCAGGTCTCGCCTTGCAAACGTAGACCTCTCCATTTGTGGGAGTTCAACCCGGAGGGACCGCGAATCATTCAGCACTTCCTCGGCACGACGCTCGAGGAGATGTACAAGTTGTTCTTCGGACCACAAATAAAGTGTCCGGACACCACCGAGGATGCGGGTCTGAGCTGTAATCGCCCAGATACCCAAGTAAGTAATCACACGGCCGAACACACTGTTTTTCTTATTTACCATAACCATCATTCTGAAAAGTCGCTCTTTGACCAGGACTAGATAACAAAGGTGAAGATGATCAGGTGTTCGGCCCCCCTTCCCGAGGGCTCGGCCAATCCAGTACTAGACAGAATGCTGGAGCCGGCGCCTTATCAGGTGCCCTCAAAGGAAGATAAAGGGGGGAATAAAGAGGTCGAAAGCAGGCCTCACTCGCTACTCGTCCCATCCGGGGGAATGAGCGCCTCCGGGAAGGAGGATAACCAGGGAGAAGAATCTGACATTCCCTCTCCTCGAGGAAGGAAGAGGACCACCTCTGAAGATCCAGAAACAAAGGTTTCCAAACAGGGGAAGAAATCTTCGCCAGAGGGTCCTGCCTTGGGAGGTACTCTTGCCGCACAGTGTCCGCAAGGGAATCAGCCCTATACCGAGCTGTAAGTAATCAAAAAGTACTTAGTAGTGAAAATATCCTACCTTACTTCTGAAGACAATAGCCGAAGCTTTATATCTTGTAGTTCAGATCGTATCCCTTCTCGATAGAGTTCGTCTTAGGGGGATCTTCTTCCAGAGATGATGGAGAGAGAAACACCTCCCCCTGCCACCCCGCCTTATGAGGCGGGCGACCCTAAAGTGTCGTCGCACAGGGTTTCTCCTGATCCGCCAAGGCCAAAGGGTAATCCTTTGGCCACCCGGAGTCCTCAGTATTCGACTCCTGAAGAGAGTGACAGAAAGAGTCCGGAACCGTACAGTATGTGGTCAGACGCGCTGTAGGATCTTTTGGAGAAAGCGTCCATCTCAGAAGCGCATCGTACACTAATGGGTACGGTAATTGAAAGGATTTCATCCGCTGAAAGCGGATTGCATGAAGCTTTTATGAGTCTGCTGAAAGGCTTTGAGGTACGTGAAATAGTGTATGTTTTTGATGGTACCACAAACATTAGGTGTGCCCTATGAAGATAGTAGCCCCTGAGACTCTGGTTGCCGTCGAAAACGGCGGCAAACAGAGGATCATAGTACCAGGTAATAACTAGACTGCCTTTATGTGCAGGTGGCTGAGACTCTGGTGGCCAGCCGGACTGATGGGTTTGCCGAGCTAAAGCGGTAACTTGATGCGGCAGATGGTGACATCGTTCTTGTCAACAAGAGGCTTGACGAGGCACAAGGTAAGTGATTTCTCCGGTGATCAACACATAGTAAGAGGAGCAGTATGCCAGTATATTTAATATGTTGTGACTGCAGATGGAGCTCCCACCATGGAGTCCCTTCGGGAGGAGCTTGCCCGAGCCAAGGAACAAGCAAGGACTAGCGATGCGGCCGCCCTAAAGGCGGTCGAAGAGCTGAGGGCCAAACAGGCCGCGCATCGCCAGAGCAAGGAAAGAATAGCCAAGATGGCCGTTGAGTTGAAGGATGCCGCTGACCATTACCAGCTTCTTGAAAAAGAAAACCGGGCGAAGGCGACGGACCTGGAGAAGGCCATGGTAGCAGCCAAGGAAGCCTGCTCCAAAATCAGAGCGGCGAAGCAGGAGCTGCATCAAGCTGCGGATATCATGGCTGGGAAGCCCTTCTTGTTGCGAACTAAGTTCGGAGATCCGAAATATGCTCCTCTTGATCAACTATGGAGTTTTGCGGACGCCTACGTGGATTTGGAAGCAAGTGCTGCTGAAGCAGCCAAGTACTTCAAGGATCAAAAAGATCGTGAAGTGGAAAAGATGTTCTGGTCACAATTCCGTTCTCCAGTGCGTCTGCTGCTGCTGAATGAGCGAATGGCTGAGTGGGCCGAGCTCCATAGGTTGTCCGGACTTGCCATGAGGTCTGTTGTGGATCATCTATGGCCGAGAGGACCAAGGCCGAATAGCTACTTTAGTTTAGGGCAACAATTCCTTGGTGATGTGCCGCACATTGATGCTATGAAGAGGTCGGCGTGCATAGAGGGTGCGCGGATGGCATTTGCTCGTGTCAAAACATACTGGGAAGAGATGCAGGCCACCACTGTTGCAACATAGGGTTCGGCCGTGGGCCGAGTGGCTGCCGAGCACTACTTTGAAGAGGTCCTTGAAGGCGCTTGTTCGATAGAGCCTCAGTGCTCAAAGAATATTATGTTCTAGTGACATGTATTCCCATTGTAAAAACAATGTTTTATTGAATTATGAAGGCTGTGTTTATACTTTTGCCTGGAAGTATTACGATGCCTCTTGTGCGGCCGTTTATGTATATATGTATATAACCTAAAAGTTTGCAGTCGTCGTCTTCCGCCCCCACGCATATAATGCGGGGGTGTTCGCAAAAAACGCTTATTCGCACTTGATCCAACATCTTAGTCCATGAAGGAGGTGGTAGCACAGCGAACGAGGCAATCAGACTATATTGCTTTAACACTTTCACTTAGCCATAGGAGTTTGATGGTGGGGCTACTATATAGCCCCTGGTACTTCTGCGCTCGTCCGAATACGGGGCGCGTACGTACATGACCAGGAAACGCCCCTTCGTTAATGCGGAGGAATCACGAAGATTCCGCTGAGTCATCGAGTGGTTGACTAGTCTCGCGCTATATCATGACAGTCAGTTTTCGGCTTTCTCTACTGAGGTGCTCATCCGGATGAACCAGGGCACAATCGCAGTAGTTCTCCCAGGGCTACCTTAGCCGATATAGCGGAACATAAGGTACCAAAACATGGGAGCCAGGCAAACCCAACATTTGACCAAAGACATGATTCGGAGCTGATGCATATAGGTCCAAACTCGCGACGCCGAACACTCCCTAAGGTATTCGGTCTTTATAACATATGTCGGGCTGAGCAATTCCCTTAATAATAAACCCCGAGTGTCCAGGTACGTGCAATATCCTAACGTGGCCACATGCCAATAACGTCAGCATCCTTCTCGGTTGTATGGAGTATCCGAAGGATGTGAGCAACAAGAGACAGTAAAAAAGGTTTACGCAGGGTCTTAATCTGAAAAGAAACCTTTTAGCGGGTCCCTGCTGCACGTCTGCGCCTGTGTCTCTGTTCTGCCGTGTCCTGGACGGGTGTAGCACGATTGTCATCTGTAAAAGAGAAGAACTTAGGTGAAAGTTGTCATGCCAGAAAATTGGTTACTATCAATAAATCATGAAAATTCAAGATAAGTCAAGTTTGAGCCGGGCTAGCCCTAATTACACGCGGGAACCCCCTGGTACCGTCTATGTGGGTTTGACCATCAAACCAATCCTATGTGTATGTGGTGATGCGCCGGACTCGTCTTACCGTGTCCATGGTCTTGACGATCTGTCATTTTTTCTAGTTGGTGAGGTCGTCTAGTGTTCGGCTATTAAAGCCGCCGCACATTCTTCCATGCGTAGAGAACGCTCAGTGTTTCCACTAACTATGATGGTGCCACGTGGACCGGGCATCTTGATCTTGAGAGAAGCGTAATGCGGTATTGCATTAAAACGAACGAAAGCCGCTCTCCCGAGTAGTGCTTGATAGCGACTTCAGAATGGAGCGATGTAGAAAGTTAGCCTTTCACTTCGAAAGTTGACGGGAGAGCCGAATACAACCTCTAGTAATAGAGAGCCCGTACAGTGGGCCTCTAGGCCTGGTATTACTCCCTTGAAGGTAGTATTACTGTGGCTTATTTATGTCGGGTCTATCCCCATTTTGCGGGTTGTGTCTTGATATATCAGATTTAGACTACTGCCGCCGTCCATAAGGACTCGTGTTAGATGGTATCCATGTATTATTGGGTCTAACACTAAGGCAGCCAATCCTTCATGCCGGATGCTTGTTGCGTGATCCCTGCGATCGGAAGTGATCGGGTAGGCCAACCAGGGGTTGGACCTAGGGGTGATGGGCTCTATGGCCCGTGTGTCTCGGAGTGCATGTTTGCTTCTCCTCTTCGTCACATGGATCATGTTTACTATTTTAACCTCTGGTGGGAATTTTTTTGTCCACTAGTGCTTTGCTGGTGAGGTTCATCCTCGTCTTCGCTTGGTGTCTCCCCCCCCTTGTGTTTGGCGTTTAGCTTACCGGCCTGCTTGAAGACCCAGCATTCTCTGTGGGTGTGATTCGCAGGTTTATCGGGGGTGCCATGAATCTGACATAGTTTGTCAAGAATCCTGTTTAGGCCGGACGGTCCCTCTCTGCTGCCTTTGAAAGGCTTTTTCCGATGACTAGGTCGAGAGCCCCTGAATCCGGCATTCACCGCCGTATTATCTGGGCTATCTTCTTTATTTCGACGCTTGCTTTTATTGTGCCATGGTTTTCCATTGCCATCCCTTACTTCGGATGTGCTTGGGTCGCTGGTGCTACTGCGGGCTAACCAGCTATCTTCACCCACGCAAAAGAGGGTCATGAGGCTTGTCAGGGCTGCCATTGTTCTCGGTTTTTCTTGGCCGAGGTGTCTGGCGAGCTATTCGTCTCGGACGCTGTGTTTGAAAGCTGCTAGGGCTTCGGCGTCCGGATAGTCGACGATTTGGTTCTTCTTAGTGAGAAACCTGTTCCAAAGCTTTCGGTCGGACCCTCCGGGCTGTTGAATTATATGACTTAAATCGTCTGCATCCGGAGGTCGGACATAGGTCCCTTGAAAATTAGCCCGAAAAGCGTCCTCGAGCTCCTCCCAACTTCCAATTGAGTTTTCAGGGAGGCTTTTTAGCCAGTGCCGAGCTGGCCCTTTGAGCTTGAGGGGTAAGTATTTGATGGCATGGAGATCGTCTCCGCGAGCCATATGGATATGGAGGATAAAGTCCTCAATCCAGACCCCAGGGTTTGTGGTCCTGTCGTACGCCTCTATGTTCACTGGTTTGAATCCTTCTGAGAATTCGTGATCCAGCACTTCCTCGGTGAAACATAGGGGGTGTGCGGCACCCCTGTATTTGGATGTGCCATGGCGTTCGGATGGTTGTAGTATTCGGTTTTGATTTTGTACCAGAGCGCGCTTCCTAGATCCATAGATGGATCTGGTTGTACCGGATTTTTGGCGCAAGTCCTCACGTAGATCGTGTGTTGACTTATGTCTGACCTTGTTAGCCGCTCTATCACAGTCACAAGGTGGTTGATCCGGCCGGTTGGCCGTTTCATTTTTTGGCTGTGTGGGCTCTAAGGCCTCGTCGTCGAATTCAGGTAGTAGTTTGTGCTTTGAACAGCTCTTTGCGTGGTAACTTCCACTATACTTTTCTGCGTTGTCGAGCACTTTGTTCCACCTACTGTTGAGCGTATTTTGTGCATCCTTAAACCTTTGCTTCTGCTTCTTTAGGCTCCTCGTTGTGGCAATAAGCCTTCTATGGAGGTTCTCTTGCTCTAAGTGCGTTTCCGGGATGATGTGTGCATGTTCGTCCGGACTGTTTTCTTCCCCAGAGGGGGTTTGATGAGGTTTATCCTCGGCGTCGCCGTGTTCGGACGTTGGATCCGTACTATGTTCGCCGCTTGCAGCTTCGTCATGCTCTGCCACTGGGGCTATGTGGTCGCCGTTTCCTCTGGAGTCAACTGGGGTGTTATTTTCTCTTGCGCTGTTATCGCTGTTTTTGCTATGGTGGGACTTAGGGCGGCGCCGCTGACGTCGGCGCTTGGGTTGCTTCTTGGAGGGGCCATCCTCCGCTGTCTCTTCGCCATTGCCTTCTTTGGGTGTATCCACCATGTATATGTCATGTGATGAGGTGGTGTTCCAGCGCCCTGTGGGCGGTGGTTCCAGTTCGTCTCCTGCATCGTCGTCCATACCGTCGATGTCTTCGGAGTCGAAGTCGAGCATGCCGGTTCAATCGTCAACAGTGGCTACAAAGTGGGTGGTGGGTGGGTAGCGAATTTCTTCGTCATCTGCATCCCATTCTAGCCGGACATAGATCAGCCAAGGTTCTCCTGACAGGGAGAGAGACCTTAATGAATTTAGCACATCGCCGAAAGGCGAGTGCTGAAAGATATCCGCGGAGGTGAACTCCATTATCGGCGCCTAGTTGGATTCGACGAGTACAGATGTAAGCGGCTCGGAGTCCGTGGTCAGAGATGAATCCAGTGGTTCGGCGACAAGGCTCTCGTAAGGGGTGAAGTCAGTATCCGGCTCTATCGCCACTGAGAGTGCGGCCTCCATGGCGGGGTCTATCCCTCCGCTCTTGGATGGCGCGATTTGCTCTGGATTGACGGCCGAAGTAGTTGCAGATGCGATCTCCCGAATATTGTCCGGCGGCAGAGTTACGTCATGCTCGTCGTGACTGTGTGGCACACCTAACTTGGGCTCGAATCCGTCGAAGATCAAGTCTCCGCGGATGTCGGCAGTGTAGTTTAAGTTTCCGAACCTGACCTGATGGCCAGGGGCATAGCTCTACATCTGCTCCAGATGGCCAAGCGAATTGGCCCACAGTGTGAAGCCGCCGAATACGAAGATCTGTCCGGGGAGGAAAACCTCACCTTGGACCGCATCGTTACCGATGATCGAAGGGGCCTTCGAGCCTTATGATGACGGCACAGTGGAACTCTCAATGAAAGCACCAATGTTGGTGTCAAAACCGGCGGATCTCGGGTAGGGGGTCCCGAACTATGCATCTAAGGCGGATGGTAACAGGAGGCAAGGGACACGATGTTTACCCAGGTTCGTGCCCTCTTGAAGGAGGTAATACCCTACGTCATTCTTGATTGTTCTTGATGATATGAGTATTACAAGAGTTGATCTACCACGAGATCATAGAGGCTAAACCCTAGAAGCTAGCCTATGATATGATTGTATGTTGTCCTACGGACTAAACCCTCCGGTTTATATAGACACCGGAGGGGGCTAGGGTTACACAGAGTTGGTTACAAGGAAGGAGATCTACATATCTGTATTGCCAAGCTTGCCTTCCATGCCAAGGAAAGTCCCATCCGGACACGGGACGAAGTCTTCAATCTTGTATCTTCATAGTCCAACAGTCCGGCCAAAGGATATAGTACGGATGTCCGGAGACCCCCTAATCCAGGACTCCCTCAATGACGATGGTGATGATTTCTACCTCCCGAAGGGAAGTTTCCCCGGTAGAACAGCTCTACCGGAGCCCTAGATTGGTTCCGCCTCGTGACGGTGGAGTTTCTTCCCGAAAGCTTTCTTATGATTTTTTCCTCGATGAAAGACTCCATATAGCCAAAGATGGGCATCAGAGGGCTGCCAGGGGGCCCACGAGGCAGGGGGGGCGCCCCCACCCTCGTGGATAGTGGGTGGCCCCCCTCTGGTACTTCTTTCGCCCAATATTTTTTATATATTTTGAAACGTGCTCCCATGAAGTTTCGAGACTTTTGGAGTTGCGCAGATTAGGTCTCCAATATTTGCTCCTCTTTCAGCCCAGAATTCCAACTGCCGGCATTCCCCCTCTTCATGTAAACCTTGTAAAATAAGAGAGAATAGGCATAAGTACTGTGACAGAATGTGTAATAACAACCCATAATGCAATAAATATCGATATAAAAGCATGATGCAAAATGGACGTATCAACATGTATGATAAATTATGCATGGTGGCTTTGCCACAAATATGATGTCAACTACATGATCATGCAAAGCAATATGACAATGATGAAGCGTGTCATAAATGAAACGGTGGAAAGTTGCATGGCAATATATCTCGGAATGGCTATGGAAATGCCATAATAGGTAGGTATGGTGGCTGTTTTGAGGAAGATATAAGGAGGTTTATGTGTGATAGAGCGTATCATATCACGGGGTTTGGATGCGCCGGCAAAGTTTGCAGCAACTCTCAAGGTGAGAAAGGGCAATGCACGGTACCGAAGAGGCTAGCAGTGATGGAAGGGTGAGAGTGCGTATAATCCATGGACTCAACATTAGTCATAAAGAACTCATATACTTATGCAAAAATCTACAGGTCATCAAAAACCAAGAACTACGCGCATGCTCCTAGGGGGATAGATTGGTAGGAAAATACCATCGCTCGTCCCCGACCGCCACTCATAAGGAAGACAATCAAAGAACACCTCATGTTTAAAATTTGTTACACAACGATTACCATATGTGCATGCTACGGGACTTGCAATCTTCAACACAAGTATTTCTCAAATTCACAACTACTAAACTAACACAACTTTAATATCACCATCCTCATATCTCAAAACAATTATCAAGTATCCAACTTCTCATAGTATTCAGCGCACTTTTTATGCAAGTTTTTATTATACCAATCTTGGATGCCTATCATATTAGGACCAATTTTATAACCAAAGAAAATTACCATGCTGTTATAAAGGACTCTCAAAATGATATAAGTGAAGCATGAGAGATCAATAGTTTCTATAAAATAAAACCACCACCGTGCTCTAAAAGATATAAGTGAAGCACTAGAGCAAAATTATCTAGCTCAAAAGATATAAGTGAAGCACATAGAGTATTCTAATAAATTCCAATTCATGTGTGTCTCTCCCAAAAGGTGTGTACAGCAAGTATGATTGTGGTAAACTGTAAGTGCATCTAGTGCCACCCCTAGTTGGTTTTGGAGTATTGACGACAAACCTAGTTGAGGGACTAATGTGTTTGTGAGAATTACAGGGTAACACAGGTAGAAGTCCCTCATTGATTCGGTTTTCCTACCAGAGATGACCCCTAAAAATGTATGAAGACATTGAAGTCAGAGGTGGTATGTGAAGACATTCACATTGAAGACTATGATAAGAGAAGACATCGCTTGAAGACTATGGAGCGCGAAGACTTAGCAGTTTCATCGTTCTGTGTTTTTCTTTGTTGAGTCATAGGAACCACCGTACTGTTAAGTGGGGTCCAAGAGAACAAGTCAGAATGACTGAAGTGATGCTTAACCAAAATCCTATGTCTTCGAGTGAAGACTATGAGAGCAAATCTTGTTCAGAGTTGGATAAGTCATCTTTGCTTGTAGCCCAAGTAAAGTTGCCGTGTGTGTTTGAAATCTGACCGTTGGAACACATGTCAGTTCCTTAGTGACCAAGGGTCATTTCGGACAAACCAGGTCGGGTTGCCTAGTGGCTATAAATAGCCCACCCCCTACAACCATAAACGGTTGGCTGCTCAGAGTTAGAGTACGGATTTTGTCGTTTGAGAGCAACCCACCTCGAAGCCTTTGACAGAGAATTCCTTGCGAGGATAAAGTCCTAAACACCCAGAGCCAAAGAGTGTTAGGCATCACTTAAGTCTTCCTATCTGTGTGATCTGAAGACTTATTACACTTGAGGACTATGAATCCTCCAGCAGGTTAGGCGTCGCGTTCTGAGCATCCAATAGTCATTATGGATCGCCGGTGAACGAAATCTGTGAAGGTTTGGAAGTCTACCTTGAAAACTTACCAGAGTGATTGGGCGAGGTCTGTGTGACCTTAGCTCAAGGGGAATACAGTGAGGACTGGGTGTCCTGAGCTGCGTGTTTAGGACTGGGTGTCCGGGACTGTGTGTCCTCAAGTTTAAATACCTAGCCGCCCTAACCAGACGTACAGTTGTCACAGCAACTGGAACTGGTCCAACAAATCATTGTCTTTAACGAGTCACTGGTTTCATCCTTCCCTTCCCTTTACTTACTGTTGGTCCTTGTGAAGTCATTGTATGATTGCATTATCTTTTGTCTTCACTGAGTGACTGCTTGTTCTGATTGGCTTCACAATATCTTCCTACCTGATCTTTACTGCCTAGCTGCTATTAGTCATTGTGCTTTAACTTTATTGAATACTTGACTATGGTTTGCCTAGTGTAGTCTACCTTCCGCTGCATGGTAATAGGTTTATTTCTATCGTTTGTCTTCGAAACTTCCATGTTTTGAAGACTTTCATAAAAATCGCCTATTCACCCCCCCTCTAGTCGATATAACGCACTTTCAATTGGTATCAGAGCAAGGTACTCCCTTGTTCTGTGTGATTCGGTTTAACCACCTGGAGTTTTAGCTATGTCGACTGCAGGGATAATTAAAGTCTCCGCTGCATGCCCCGTCTTCGATGGATCTGAATATCCCTACTGGAAGAATAATATGCGCATGCATCTTGAAGCCATTGATGTCGACCTATGGTATGTCATCAAGAATGGCGTTCCCAAGGCTGGTGAAGGTGTCACCGCTGCTAATGTCAAGAAGTTCGTTCAACTGGACTCCACTGCCAAGAACATCATCTGTGGTCATCTGACCAAAGGACAGTATGGCCACGTGATTGCTTTGGAAACATCTAAGCTAGTCTGGGACTGGCTCTCCAAGGTCAACAAAGGCGTCTCAACCCAGAGAGATCAGAGAATCAGTGTCCTTCGCAACCTCTTCAACCGCTTCAAGAGAAATGACAATGAGAATGTCCAGCTCACGTTTGATCGACTCACTGGCATCACAAATGAGCTTCAAGCCCTCAGCGCCACTGAGATCACCAAGCATGAAGTCGTCAAGACACTCCTGAGATCACTTGACAGCTCGTTTGACACCCTAGCCCTGATGATTCAAGAACGTCCTGACTTCAAGACACTCGATCCGTCTGACATACTTGAGAGGCTCAACACACACAAGTTTCAGCTTTCTGAGAAAAGAGGTATCTACTGTCCCAACTATGGGCGAACTCGTGCCTTGAAGGCAAAAGCTGTCTCCTCATCTGAAGAAGAATCTGAAGCAGTTCTGATGATCTTGAAGACATTGGAAAGGAGCTTGCTATGCTTGTGAAGAAGTTCCAAAAATTCACCAAGAATAAAGGCTTCAGAAAGTCTTCATGATCAAGCTCAAGGAATGATGAAGCTTCTGCTCATGACTACAAGAAGAAAACATGCCACAAGTGCAAGAAACCTGGCCACTACATCTCTGAGTGTCCGCAGTGGGACATTGAGAACAAGAAGAAAAAGAAGAGCAAGGAGTATGATTCTGATGACAAGAAGAAGAAGAAATACTCAAAGTCTTCTTCCAAGTCCTCCTCAAAGTCTTCATCACACAATAAGAGCTCATCTGGCAAGGCACGTGCGTTTGTTGGCAAGGAAATGGATTCAGAGGAGGAGTCCGCTTCTGAGGTGGCGGAGGTGGAGTCTGAGGAGGAGTCCGATTCTGGCGTTGCGAGTCTGGCTACAACATACGTTGCCAAGTCCATCTTCAACACTGAAGACAATGACTTCATCACCGACACCGATGCAAATGACAAGGACTACTCCGCTCCTACCTACTGCTTCATGGCACGTGGTGCCAAGGGAAAGGTCTCCAGCCGAAAACCAAAATCATCTGAAGCTATTGCTGGGGACCTTAAACATCTTGTAGGGCGCAAGATCAAATGCCCAAATGGTCTTATTATGTATTTTGTTCCTGAGTCACTTGCTACTTGCCCTATCAGTCCTAACCTTAATCTAAGCTTTCATAATCCACTTGCTCGTCAAATATTTATGCTCCACAATTCTCTTCGTGAATCCTATCCCCCTAACTGCACTATAGGGTACGACACCAGCTGCTTCAGAATGGATTATTTATAGTGGGTGTACTAATCACATGACTGGCAAGCGAAGCCTTCTCATGGACTCAACCTTACGTCCATGTGACAAAAGTCACATCACATTTGCTGACACTGGTAAAAGCAAGGTATTGGGTCTAGGTAGAGTTACAATCTCAAAGGATCAACACATGGATAAAGTCATGCTTGTTGAATCCCTTGGTTTCAACTTAATGTCTATCTCAATGCTTTGCGATTTAAACATGATTGTGATGTTTGGAAAATATCGTTGCCTTGTTCTAATGGAATCTGACAAGTCTCTAGTGTTTGAAGGGTATCGGAAAGATGATTTGTACGTGGTAGATTTCTCAGCAGGACCACAACTTGCCGTATGTCTTCTAGCAAAAGCTTCTGAATGCTGGCTCTGGCATTGGAGGCTAGGGCATGCTGGCATGAGGAACCTCCACACCCTTGCAAGGAAGAAGCATGTCATAGGCATCGAGGGCGTCAAGTTCAAGAAGGATCACTTATGCAGTGCCTGTGAAGCAGGAAAGATGACGAGGGCCAAGCATCCCTCGAAGACAATCATGACAATGACTCAACCCTTCGAACTGCTCCACATGGATCTTTTCGGTCCCACTCATTACTCAACTCTTACTACTACTGCTTGTCTCTATGGCTTTGTCATTGTAGATGATTATTCAAGATATACTTGGGCGCATATAATCCTCTACAAGACTGAAGTGCAGGATGTCTTCAGACGCTTCGCCAATCGAGCCATGAACAACTATGGCGTCAAGATCAAGCAAATCAGAAGTGACAATGGCACTGAATTCAAGAACACTGACCTAGATACATATCTTGATACTTTGGGCATCACACATGAATTCTCAGCTCCGTACACGCCACAGCAGAATGACGTCGTCGAACGCAAGAACAGAACACTTATTGAGATGGCTCGGATGATGCTTGATGAATACAAGACTCCAAGAAAATTCTGGCCTGAAGCCATTGATACTACATGCCATATCATCAACCATGTTTATCTACACAAGCTTCTGAACAAGACATCCTATGAGCTCCTTTCTGGCAAGAAGCCAAATGTCAGTTACTTCAGAGTATTTGGTGCCAGGTGTTGGATCAAGGATCCACATCACACTTCAAAATTTGCACCACAAGCACATGAAGGTTTTATGCTTGGATATGGAAAGGATTCCCACTCCTATAGAGTCTTCAACCTTTTTCACTATAAAGTGGTTGAAACAATGGATGTGCGGTTCGATGAGACTAACGGCTCACAAAGAGAGCACCTGCCAAACATGCTAGATGAAGTTCCATCCAGTGAATCAATCAAACTTATGGGAACTGGAGGAATCATACCATCTGAATCTCAGCCTGAAGAGGAACTTATCATCTCCGCACCTGATCAAACTGAAGACAATGCTCAGCCTGAAGACAATCCTTCTAACGATGACAATGATCAGCAAGAGCAAAATCTTCGTCCTGTACATCCTCGTGTTGCAAATGAAGTACAAATTGAGAGAATAATTGATAGCATTAATGCACTAGGTCCACTCACTCATTTAAGGGCAACACAGCTAGCAAATTTCTGTGGGCACTTCGCATTCGTCTCAATATCTGAACCCAAGAAAGTTGAAGAAGCCTTCATGGAACCTGAATGGATTCAAGCTATGCAAGAAGAGCCTCAACAGTTTGAGCTGAATAATGTATGGGAACTGGTTAAGCGTCCTGATCCTCGCAAACACAATATAATAGGCACCAAATGGATATATCGCAACAAGCAAGATGAGCATGGTCAAGTTGTCAAAAACAAAGCTCGTCTCGTTGCTCAAGGGTACACTCAAGTTGAAGGGATTAACTTCGATGAAACATTTGCTCCTGTGGCTAGACTTGAAGCCATACACATACTACTGGCCTATGCAAATCATCATAACATTCTTCTGTATCAAATGGATGTGAAGAGCGCTTTTCTCAATGGCAAGATTGAAGAAGAAGTGTATGTTGCACAACCGCCTGGCTTTGAAGATCCAAAACATCCTGACATGGTGTACAAGCTCAACAAGGCACTGTATGGCCTCAAACAAGCCCCTCGGGCTTGGTATGACACACTCAAAGACTTCCTGAAGAGCAAAGGCTTCAAACCTGGTTCCCTCGACCCCACTCTCTTCACGAAAACATATGATGGTGAACTGTTTGTGTGCCAAATATATGTGGATGACATTATCTTCGGCTGCACCAATCACAAATACAGTGAAGAGTTTGGATATATGATGCAAGAGCAATATCAGATGTCCATGATGGGTGAGCTAAAGTTCTTCCTTGGTATTCAAATACGTCAGCAACGCAATGACATCTTCATATCTCAAGAGAAGTACCTCAAAGATTGCCTGAAGAAATTTGGGATGCAAGACTGCGAAGGCTTCATGACGCCAATGCCAGCCAAACATCATCTCGATCTTGACGACAATGGTAAAGAGTTCGATCAAAAGGTATACTGCTCCATGATTGGTTCTTTACTTTATCTATGTGCATCTAGGCCAGATATTATGCTTAGTGTTTGCATGTGTGCTTGATTCCAAGCGGCACCAAAGGAATCACATCATTTAGCTGTGAAGCGAATTCTTTGATATTTGGCTTACACCCCAACATTAGGATTATGGTATCCAAAGGGCTCAGAGTTTGATCTGGTTGGATTCTCGGATGCTGATTATGCTGGTGACAAGGTGGATCACAAGTCTAAATCAGGCACATGTCTTTTTCTGGGACGATCACTTGTATGTTGGTCTTCAAAGAAGCAGAACTGTGTATCTCTCTCCACTGCTGAATCTGAATACATTGCTGCTGGATCTTGCTGCGCTCAGTGTCGGTGTACTAGAGTAGGGGTACCCTAGTATCCCGAACTTGTGCACGGGCAGTCGCAGCATCCCGCGGCAAAGCTTGCCGGGTGACCGCCAAGGTCCTCCGTGGTTCCTTTGGAGCCATTCAAGGACAAAGTATCCAAGCCAAGGAGACAAGACCCCGGCAAGAGGAGCTTGCCGGGAAGGCCAACCAAGGCATCTCAAGGAACTTGCCGCGACGCGCCACGCGTCCCGGCAAGGTCCGGTGAGCGACAAGCTCCCGGACACGACAAGACAACGACCGCGGCAAGGTGCTTGCCGTGGCAAGCCACCACTCTGTGCCCGCGCTCCAGCACATCCACCAACGTGTTGCTCTGGGACCCTTCCAGGCGTACATGGCGGGAGGCTGTGCAGCCAGCGGTGCGCGGTGGCAAGCGGCGCTGACAAGATTGCCATCATGGCGAGCGGTGGCGTCCCTGACGGTCCCTTTTGCACTATTTAGGCGACACAGACGGGCATTTAATGCCCTGGTCCCCTGCCATCAGGGTTAGGTATGATACACTGTAGCAGGTAGCTGTACCAACCGCAACACCTTTCCATTTTTACCCTTGTCTATGTTGCCACCTGTCGGTGACCCCTTGAGCATATAAAAGGAGGCCCATGTGCAACGTAGGGGGGGGGGAAGGAGGAAGAGAACACTCACGCTCGGTCTTGTTAGCTGCTGGGGTGTACTATAGCACTCCGCACTCCCGAGCAGGAACTCAATACAAACCACAAAGCAGGAGTAGGGTTTTACGCATCCGTGCGGCCCGAACCTGGGTAAACTGCTTGTGTGCTTCGCCTCGATCCGCTCTTCGTGCGACCCTCGCCCCTGCCAAATCGAAAGGGACTCGGTCTGCCGGTCCCATAGGTGTTCGTGGATTAGTCCCCCGGCATCTTTGGCACGCCAGGTAGGGGGGTCGAGGTTGTGTGAACCAGATCCAGTGTTCACACGAGCTAGATCTTCACCATCTTCATCGACATGCCGCCGAAGAAGAAGGCTTCGGAGGCGGCTGCTCCGTCCGCGCCGAACCCACCACCGCCGGAGCAAACGGCTAATGGGGCAGACGCCGACGAAAGAACGGGCGTCGACGAGGGAGCTCACGGTGCTTCCAGGTCCAAGGACAAGGCTGCGCTGCCCATCGGCGGCATAGCCGGCTCCCACAACGACCGGGCGCACTCCAATACCTCGGCGTCCGTAGATGCACCGCGCCCATCTCAGGAGGTGCGGGACCAGCAGCGTCATGGTACTCACGGTACCATGCGTTTGCTGGACCAAGATCGAGCTGGTGGATCTCGGAGTGCTCAAGACCAGCATGCACGCCAACATGCTGGCACGAGCGAGGCACGGTCGCCTGGACGGGATAGTGCTCCTTCTAACATAGTTAGAAGTCCGAGCATATCCCGCTCCTCGCACCGTTCGCCACCGCCACCCGCCACTACAGCAGAAGCTTTGGCGTGAGCTCAACTGCTCCTGGACTACCCTCCAACGGCAGACAAGATCGACGACTGGAGGGCCACCATTCAGAGTCTCATCAGCTTCGCCAACGGCAGCCGAGCACGTCGCAGCCGCGGCAAGTCAGCCAGGCACGAGCCGGTGGCGACAAGACCGGTGGGCGTGCAACCACTGTGCACTCTCCGCCCCGAAGGCCAAGATTGCCGACTCGCCGGATCCACCTCGACAGCGACTCCACCGTGTCATCAGATCCACGAGCTCGTCGCGACCAGCGCCAAGTTCTTCACGAACGACAGCAAGAAGACGCTCGTACTCGCATCGAGCGCCGAAGAGAAGCGCGACGTCAATCGGACCAACGCGCTGGGCCCTCTGTCGACATGCATGCGCCAGGGGAACCAGGCGACTTGCCGTACGTGGTAGGTTGCCCTGCGTTTACTCGTGAGCTGCGGCAAGTCCAGTGGCCCAGCACGAAGAATTTCAAGCCAGACATACCAGAGAAGTACGACGGCAAGTCGCATCCGTCGGAGTTCCTCAGCATCTACACCATCGCGGTGCAGGCTGCCGGGGGGCGGGACGACAAGATCCTTGCCAACTACTTCCCGCTGGTGCTCAAGCCCAACGTCAGGTCCTGGCTCATGCACTTGGCGGACAACTCCATATCCTCCTGGGCAGACCTATGCCATCAGTTTGTCGGCGCCTTTACAGGCGGCCACAAACCTAATGGCCAAGAGAGTGACCTTCATCTGCTCGCCCAGAAGGAAGGAGAGCCCCTGCGCAAGTACATTCAGAGATTCAGCCGTGTACAGCACAACATCCCAGATGTCCACCCTGCCACGGTCATCAGCGCGTTCCATCAGAACGTGCGTAACCATAGGATGCGGGAGGAGATGGTGATGTGCAAGATCAGAGACGTCAGTGAGCTGTATGCCCTGGCCGACAAGTGTGCACGTGCTGAGGAAAGGAGGAAACTCCCCGGAGAGAATACAGGAGCAGGAGGATCTGACAGCGAGGATGCTGCCCCGGCAAAGAAAAACCGGCGGCGGAACAACAGGAAGAAGAAAGGCAAAGATGTGCTAGTCATTGAGCAGTCCGGCAACGAAGGTGGCGCCAAGAAAGCCAAAGCTGGTAGCTCCGGCAAGGAGATTGCCGCATGCACCAACTGCCAGACTGTGGCGGTTGCCGACAAGCAGGACGGCACCGACAAGCAGTACTGCAAGATCCACCGCACCAAGGGCCATGACCTCCAGAGCTGCAAGAAGGTCGAGCAGCTTGTCCAGCAGCAAAAGGCTGAATACGAGCAACGCGACAAGGAGAGGGCCCAAGGAGGCGCTGGAGAATCCGGCAAGAAGCGCGCCGGCCGGGGAGGACGCCGCGGCAAGGCCAAGCAGCGGCAAGGAGACAGACCTCCCCGCAGCCGCGACAAGGATGAAGATGACGACAACAACGAAGACATGGATGGTGTCGAGACCAGTGAGCAGGAGTTCCAGAAAGCCACAGAGGTCTTGTGCGTTGACGGCGGTGCTTCTCTGCATACTTCGCACCGCCAACTCAAGCAGTGGGTGCGGGAAGTCAATGCGGCGGAACCACCTGTCGAGTCACGCAAGCTTCTGAAATGGTCCAGCACGCCTATCATCTTTGATATTGAGGACCACCCTGATCGCACAACTGCGGTCGGGTGCTTGCCGATGTTGGTTTCACCAACTATCCGCAACCTCAAGGTCACTAAGATGATAGTTGACGGCGGGGCCGGCTTGAACCTGATCTCCTCCGCTGTACTCCAGAAACTCTAGATCCATGACAGCGAGCTTGAACAGACCGGCACATTCCAAGGAATCAACCCAGGAAGGAGCAAGCCGAAGGGGAAGGTCACGTTGCCAGTAACATTTGGCAGCGAGGTGAACTTCAGGACTGAGAGGGTCACTTTTGACGTTGCCGATTTTCCATTACCTTACAATGGGATACTCGGCCGTCCAGCACTCGCCAAGTTCATGGCAGCCTCTCACTACGCATACAACATGCTGAAAATGCCAGGCCCGATAAGCGTCATCTCTGTCCCTGGCGACAAGAAGGATGCTCTTATCTGCGCTGACAAGATCTACCAGGAAGCGGCAGCCGCAACAGATCGCAAGTCACCTGCCGTTGAAGCTCCCGGGAGGAAGAAGAAGACCAAGTCCGGCAAGAGTTCTGATGCCCACTCCGGCAAGCGCACCTCTTCGGAGTGCTGCGCTGCTGTCGAGGACGCACCATCGAGCTCCACCGGCAAGTGTAAGAAGACAATGGCAGCTCCGCCAGAGACCAAGAAGGTGTCTGCCAAGGAGGACGGCACTGGTGGTACCTTCACCATCAGTGCCACTCTCGACCCTAAATAGGAAAGCGCGCTCATTGCTTTCCTGCGGGCAAACGTCGACATGTTTGTGTGGCAACCGTCTGACATCCCCGATGTACCCAGGAAAGTAATTGAGCACCATCTTGCCGTTTGTCCTCATGCGCGGCCCGTCAAGCAGAAGGTCAGGAAGCAAGCAGTGGAGCGCCAAGAATTCATCGCAGAAGAGATCAAGAAGTTGGAAGCAGCAGGCCTTGTCAGAGGAGTGCTCCATCCTACGTGGTTGGCCAATCCTGTAGTCGTGCGCAAGGCGAACGGGAAATGGAGACTTTGTATCGACTTTACCGATGTTAACAAAGCTTGTCCCAAAGACCCATTTACTTTGCCGCGCATTGACCAGATTGTTGACTCCACGGCCGGATGTGACTTGCTTTCATTTCTTGACGCATACTCAGGATACCATCAGATCTTCATGGCAGAAGAGGATGAGGAGAAGACCGCATTCATCACTCCATGTGGCACGTACTATTTCATACGGATGCCTTTCGGTTTAAAAAATGCTGGTTCAACATTTGCAAGGGTAGTCCATGTCGCTCTTGAGCCACAAATACACAGAAATTTGGAAGCCTACATGGATGACATAGTGGTCAAGAGCAAGGACAAGGCAACTCTGATTCAAGATTTAGACGAGACCTTTGCAAATCTGCGCAAGATCAGCTCAAGCTCAACCCCGAGAAGTGTGTGTTTGGAGTCCCCTCCGGCAAGCTTCTCGGGTTCTTCGTGTCTCAGCGGGGAATCGAAGCCAATCCCGACAAGATCAAGGCCATTGAGCAGATTGAAGCACCAAAGCGCGTCAAGGATGTACAAAGACTTGCCGGTTGCGTGGCTGCTCTCAGCAGGTTTATCTCTAGGTCTGCTGAGCGCGCCCTGCCGTTTTTCAAAATATTGAAAAAGGCAGGTCCAATGAAATGGACTCCGGAAGCGGAGGCTGCGCTGCAAGACTTGAAGAGATACCTGTCCTCCACTCCAACACTTGTCGCACCTAAGCCACAAGAGAAGTTGCTGCTGTATATAGCGGCAACCAATCAAGTGGTTAGTGCTGCGTTAGTAGCAGAGAGGGAGGCAGATGACGAGCCAGCAACCACGGCAGGCGCATCCAGCGACAAGCAGGGGGCTTCCCCGACAAGCTCTGGTCCCGACAAGGATGGATCTGCGCAGACGCACGAGGAGATATAGAAGAGAATGGTACATCGCCCAGTTTACTTTGTCAGTTCCCTTCTGCAGGGGGCTAGGTCAAGGTACTCTGGCGTGCAGAAATTGCTTTTCGGCCTTCTCATGGCCTCAAGAAAGCTGCGCCATTACTTCCAAGCACATGAGATCACAGTTGTCACTCGTTTTCCGCTGAAGAGGATACTACAGAATCCAGAAGCGACAGGCAGGATTGTTGAGTGGGCACTGGAACTGTCAAGCTTTGGCCTCAAGTTTGAGAGTACTTCAACTATCCAAAGCAGAGCATTGGCAGTATTCATAGAAGAATGGACGCCAACACCACATGAAGAAATTCCAGAAACGAGCATCCCCGTCGAGGAAGCAAGCAAAGAGTGGCTGATGTACTTTGATGGTGCCTTTTCGCTGCAAGGCGCCGGCGCTGGCGTGCTGCTTGTCGCACCCACCGGAGAGCACCTCAAGTACGTAGTCCAGATGCACTTTCCCAAGGAGCAAGCAACAAACAATACTGTAGAGTATGAAGGCTTGCTTGCCGGTCTCAGGATTGCGGCAGACCTTGGGATCAAGAAGCTCATTGTCAGGGGTGACTCGCAGCTTGTCGTCCGCCAAGTGAACAAGAGCTATCAGAGTCCGTTGATGGAAGCCTACATCGACGAAGTGAGAAAGCTAGAAGAGCACTTTGACGGCCTACAGATGGAGCATGTTCCAAGAGCTCAGAACGCCATTGCCGATGGCCTATCAAAGTGCGCCGCACTTAAGTTACCTGTGGAACCAGGGATCTTTGTGCTCAAGCTGACTCAACCGTCTGTAACGCCATCAACTGGACAGAGCAAGAAGAGGAAGTTGATTTCTGGTGACTATTTTCCGGCAGAGCTTCCCGAAGCCGCCGTGTAGGATCGAAAGTATGTCTAGAGGGGGGTGATTAGACTACTTGACCAAATAAAAACTTAACCTTTTCCCAATTTTAGTTCTTGGCAGATTTTAGCTATTTTAGGACAAGTCAAGCAATCATCACATAATTCAAGCAAGCATGCAAAGAGTATATTGGTAGCGGAAAGTAAAGCATGCAACTTGCAAGAATGTAAAGGGAAGGGTTTGGAGGATTCAAACACTATTGGAGACACGGATGTTTTCCCCGTGGTTCGGATAGGTGGTGCTATCCTACATCCACGTTGATGGAGACTTCAACCCACGAAGGGTAACGGTTGCGCGAGTCCACACAGGGCTCCACCCAAGGGCAACGGTTGTGCGAGTCCACGGAGGGCTCCACCCACGAAGGGTCCACGAAGAAGCAACCACCCACAAAGGGTCCACGAAGAAGCAACCTTGTCTATCCCACCATGGCCAACGCCCACGAAGGACTTGCCTCACTAGCGGTAGATCTTCACGAAGTAGGCGATCTCCTTGCCCTTACAAACTCCTTGGTTCAACTCCACAATCTTGTCGGAGGCTCCCAAGTGACACCTAGCCAATCTAGGAGACACCACTCTCCAAGAAGTAACAAATGGTGTGTAGGTAATGAACTCCTTGCTCTTGTGCTTCAAATGATAGTATCCCCAACACTCAACTCTCTCTCATAGGATTTGGATTTGGTGGAAAGAAGATTGAATGGAAAGCAACTTGGGAAGGCTAGAGATCAAGATTCATATGGTAGGAATGGAATGTCTTGGTATCAACACATGAGTAGGTGGTTCTCTCTCAAAACATATGAGTAGGAATGATGTGTGTGTTCTGATTGCTCTCTCATCGAATGAGAAGGAGGTGGAGGGGTATATATAGCCTCCACTCAAAATCCAACCGTTACACAGTTTTCCAATCTCGGTGGGACCGAATAAATAAACTCGGTCTGACTGAAGTAGTAAACCTAGTGACCGTTAGGAATTTCGGTGGGACTGACATGCAACTCGGTAGGACCGATTCGATTAGGGTTTGGGCATAACGTAATCTCGGTGAGACCGATTACACAAACTCGGTGAGACCGAGTTTGGTAATTAGCTAACCAGAGAGTTGGTCAGGCAAACTCGGTGCGACCGATTTGCTCTTTCGGTGGGACCGAGTGGAACTCGGTGAGACCGAAAAGTTACAAAGGGGAAACACTGAGTTTACATTGCAATCTCGGTGGGACCGATTCGCTCTTTCGGTGGGAACGAAAAGTTACGAAAGGGAAACAGAGAGTTTGCAACCCCATCTCGGTGGGACCGAGATCCTTATCGGTAGGACCGAATTGCTAGGTTTTGGCAGTGGCTAATGACAATTGAAACTCGGTGGCGCCGGATAGGACAAATCGGTAGGACCGAGTTTGGCTTAGAGTTTAGGTCATATGTGGATATGGGAAAGTAGTTGAGGGTTTTGGAGCATATCATTAAGCACATGGAGCAAGAGGCTCATTAAGCAACACCTCATCCCTCCTTGATAGTATTGGCTTTTCCTATGGACTCAATGTGATCTTGGATCACTAAAATATAAAATGAAGAGTCTTGAGCTTTTGAGCTTGAGCCAATCCATTGTCCTTAGCATTTTGAGGGTTCCACTTTCATATCCATGCCATGCCAATCATTGAGCTTTCCTGAAATAATCATCTTGGAATAGTATTAGCTCAATGAGCTATATGTTGTTATGAATTACCAAAACCACCTAGGGATAGTTGCACTTTCAGTTTTCTTTTAATCTCACTACCGCTAAGCATGCATAGAAAGTAAACTAACTACAACTAATATTTTTGGTTTTTCTAAAGGTTTATCAAACACACAAGAAGAAAGCGGAAAAAGAAAGTAAACTAACATGGATATTAAAATGAAAAAGTATGAGCACCGACAACTAGAATGAGTGTGTGAACATGAATATAATGTCGGTGAG